>NC_142946.1:1267255-1287255 GCF_046866305.1 Octopus bimaculoides
GGCGGATGTTAGCAAGCTTATGTTTTTTTTATACTATGTTCATTTGTAATCAAAACAATTTTAATTTAATCGGAAGCGATACTCTACAGATTTGTAAAGTACAATTTTTTATTCTGTTCATATGAATAGTACTAATAGTAACTTCGTTGTTTTCACCGGCTATGACATCATAGAACCATGATGAATTAAAGTTAATCTCAGCTTTATATATTCTCCGTTGCGATTAGAAGTCTTTCTAGGTGCGTGAGGTGAAGTTGAACTGTAACTCTATTGTAGGAGAGGTTTTAAAGGAGAGGTGAAGAGAATTATTTATTGATTAAATTTGAGGTTATGCTATTTTTCAGAATTTGTTCAAGCGTATTAAATTTTAAAAACACGTGTGTATATTTAGGCGGGTCAGCTTGAGGTCATGGATTTTTATTATAGTGCTTCCCGTAGACAATTTTACCTTAATCGGAAGAGATACTGAATTGATTTGTAAAGTACAAATAATTAATGGATGTGGCTAGACCGAGGGAATGGTTTTGGTCACTGGATGTTTCACTAATTTTAGTGAGTTTTTGTTTCATTGGATTTAACTGTTTGCTTTGAATTATATAAATGTCAAAGTTTAAATTTCTACATGCGTGAATAAACTGAGAACAATAGCGGAACCCCGAACTTAACTAGTGCAACTTTCTCTACAAGACCTCTCCGCCACAACCAATTATATAGCATAATTACCTCTCAAGTAAACCCACATCCCCGAGAAAAAATTCATCTCATCAGAGACTATATGAAGGCAAGATATATCTGTGTATGCTTTTGTGTATGTGTGTGTGTGTGTGTGTGTGAGTGTGTGTGTGTTTGTGACTGCGTGTCTGTATTTCGTATTTTGGTATATCAGTTTTATATTCGAGAAGCTAATTTTGCGATTGTATGTATATGTGTGTGTGAGTATGTGTTGTGCATGTATCTGTGTGTATGTGTTTGTGTGTGTGCCAAAGAGACACGAATGTAACGATGACACTGTGGTTTCTGGTTAATTTTTACTGCATGTATGATGTATAGTTCCATGCGACAACTCGTTTTTACCGGAAGTATTAATAGCCAAAGTAGGAAGCACTTTTGCCAAAATGAAAGCTTTAGAATTTTGCCACGAACTTCTACTTTTTGGTTTTAAATTTCTTATCCTACCTCTTCCAGTTTTCACTGCCTTGCGGTGGTACGCCATTAACTAATCGCAGGCACCTCATTGAGGAATGGATTCTAACTAAAGAGCAACACAACAGTACCACTACACCATGCTATGAATCAACAACAAAAATATTGGTTTCTCGTCCTGACAGAAATAGTAACTGGCTGTGTGGTAAGAAGTTTGCTTCTTAGCCACATGGTACGGGGTTCAGTCCTACAGTGGGGTAGATTGGCCAAATGTCTTCTACTATAACCTCGGATCCACCAATGCACTCTGAGAGTATTCGGTAGACTGAAAATGAAAATAAAGCCGTCGTATATAATAATATGTGTGTGTGTGTGTGTGTGTGTGTGTGTGTGTGTGTGTGTGCATATATCTATATACATACATACGTGTGCTGCTTTGTATTAGTGTTTATTAACAATTCTTAAAGGCTGAGCCCCAGTATGGTCGCAGGCTAATGGCTGAATCAACTAAACGATAGTGCCAACACATTACATAGTGTAACTTCTGTTTAAGATTGGATGGTTAATATTTAAATTACAAATCTTTGGGTATACCTCCTGCTTTCCTGTATATAAGCGATCATCATCATGAGCAGAAGCTCAACTCTGGATATAGATCTATTCTCTGTTGGCAGAACTATGATTAAACAGCAACAAAATCAGCCACATTGCCTGACATCCGATGAAATTGCTCTAAGGTGTATCTAATGTCTATGCAGCAAATTGGTTTATATTTCAAAGAGTGAAGCTATGGAAACCTGCTTCTGACATTTAATAATCATTATATCATTTGAAACTTATTCTCTTTGATTAAATCATGATTCTACGATCCATAATTCATTATCTCTTTCCTTTCTGTACAGTATTTCCTGTCATCAATCAACCGTATGTTTTATTCCCTTACATTTTGATTATGTAGCACGACCTCATCGGTTCTGTTCGTTTCTTTCCTCTCTCTTTCTCTCTCTCTCTCTCTCTCTCTCTCTCTCTCTCTCTCTCTCTCTCCCTCTCTCTCTCTCTCTTCCTCTCTCTCTCCCAAACCGTATGTATGTATGCATGAATATATATATGTTGCCTGTCAAGCTCTTTTCGCTCTGAGTTTCGCCTATGGGCGCACAGGGTTTCTGGCATCTAATATGCGTAGGATTTAGAATAAAATGTCTGAAAATTACAAGGCATATTTGTATGTGTGCATGTGAGAGTGTGTGCTTGATATTTGTTTGCTTATTATATACTGTGTGTATATATGCATATATGTATAAATATAAATTTATACTTAGTGTAAACAATAATCCTCTTAGCTGGATTAGGGATTATCATTGGCCGGATTTTTTTATCCAACCAACGATTCTGCTCACAGACTGGGATGCGTATTGTTATTTGCATGATTCAGGAGCACCAACTCAAACGTTTGGCAATGATATATGATTTTACCGAACCGCTAAGTTATGGAGACGTAAACACACCAACATCGGTTGTCAAGTGATAGTAGAGGGACAACCCCCCCCCATATATATATATATATATATATATATATATATATATACGACGGGCTTCTTTCAGTTTCCCTCTACCAAATCCACACATAAGGCTTTGATCGGTCCGAGGCTATAATGATGACACTTTCCCTGGCTGTCATGCAGTGGACTGAATCTGGGGCCATGTGGTTGGGAAGCGAGCCCCTTACTACACAGCCATGCCACGCCTGCAGCCCCAAAATATTTCATACCACCTTGTTAGCACGTGACCATTTCTAAAGTGTTATATGTTTAATGATCTGTTTGGCAAGCGGAATTATTTTTTCTGAAAACTTTCAGAACCCATGGAAGCTTAAGTGATGAATTATAACTATAAAATATTCAATTTTATATAACGTTTTTGTATATACACAAATCATCAAACATACTAGACAGCTTATCGTTTTTTATTTTTTTTATTTTTGGGAGGTTTCATTCCAATAAATCTTTTGGCCACTAGAATTATGTTGCCGACAAAATTAAAAAAACATTTGTAACTATGTTTATGTTTATCTTTCGAATATTCATATATACAATATTATGGTTACATAAATATATTCGGAATAAGTCTGGACGCACTCGTTGGCTCGGAAATTTTGCTTTGATATATATTTGAGTAAGTCACTTATTCACTTATTTCACGATAAATTATAAAACGGTTCATATCTATGGAAAATTTCTTTAACTTCGTGTTTGTTTGTAGAATTTGAAATTAAAAATTTATTTGCAAGGATCGCAGTTTGGGGATATTGAGAGATAGAGTTGAGATTAATGCGAAAACAAAACTGAAACGTTGCTATCGCCATAACATTTCGAGAAGGGAAGATAACCAGAGATAAAAAGAAAACAAAAGAAAACAGTATGGAGAGAAAGAAATAAAGAAAAGTGCTATTTACACCTGTAGTACGTTTGAATCAAAACAAGATGAAAAACAACCTGGTAAACTAGAAACTTTAACGGAAAACGATACCGCTGGTGATCTTCGTTTTCCTATATTTGCTCCGCAAGAAGCATTCCAATACTAGGAGCAAAAGTAAGTTGTGGTGAAGCTGCTTCAATGCAGTTCGACCTTCTAATATAGACGCTTCAAAGGCGGCAAACTGGCAGAAACGTTAACACGCCGGGCGAAATGCTTAGCAGTATTTCGTCTGTCTTTACGTTCTGAGTTCAAATTCTGCCGAGGTCGACTTTACCTTTCATCCTATAGGGGTCGATGAATTAAGTACCAGTCGCGTATTGGGATCGATCTAATCGAATGGCTTCCCTCCCCCAAAATTTCAGGCCTTGTGCCTAGAGTAGAAAAGAATATAGACGCTTCAGACGTTATAGCAGCCGTCGATGTAATGTTTACTACAAACACCAGGAAGATCTCAGGCAAGGTTCGATTCTTATACGCGGGTCTAAGCATCTTTTTTCCTCTCATTTTCTAGGATATTGCACTCGATATGCGAAGAACTGTTATTTACACTCTGACTCTTTCTGTCTCTCACCCTTTCTCCCCTCTTTCACTCTGTCTATATTTATAAATATGTACGCACACGAATATACAAATGCATATTTATGTATGTAATTAGAGAGGGTGAGGGTGAGGGTTAGGGTTAGGGTTAGGGTTAGGGTTAGGGTTAGGGTTAGATACACAATTCACACTCACACGTATTTCTATGTATTGAGAAACATACATGTATCTACATATATATACATGCCTCTATATTTACGCGTCTGTATGCATAACACACACCACATTACTCTGACTTTCATCATCATTCGACGTTTCTCTGCTGAATATTTCAGCTTTTGTCATTCCGAAATTGATGAGTTCCTGGAATTGGATATCACTGTTCTGTCAGACCCGACATATTGGTAAACATTCCTGGCAGAAATTACCAATTCTTTGCACATAAAACAGCAATCAATTCAATAGTCATTAGCGCGCTCTATCAAAATCATCTTAGTTACGAAGCGAGACTTTTATCTCGGTAATTGTCAATTGTTACAAACTGTTCATGTTATGCTTGCTGTTGTTGATGATGATGTTACTATTGTAGTTAATGACACTAGTAATGTTGCTTCTGTTGTTGTTGTTGTTGTCCCTCTACTATCACTTGACAACCGATGTTGTTGTTGTTGTTGTCGTTGTTGTTGCTGCTTCTATGGCTGCTGCTGTTGTTGTTGCAGTTCATTTTCTTGTTGTTACTGCTGTTGATTTTATTGTTTTTTCTATTGAATATTTTGTCGATGTTAGTTTTTCTTGTTGCAGCTACAGTTTTTGTATCTCTTCTATTTTGTTGTTTCTTCTATGGAGAGTTTGTTATTTAGTTGTTAGAGTTCATCATGCTTTTATTAATACGCTTGAAAATATCTTTTTTATTATTTTCTCTCCTGTTAATGTTGCCACTGCAGCCTGTTTTGTTGTGTTATGGCGAATGCCGTTCTTCACGGTATCGGCGATGGCGCTGTTGTTTCTATCGTTGTTATTTTTTGGCTATCCACGCTGCTGACGGTGCTGCTGACGTTATTTATGCTATAGGTATACTCCTGACTGCTGCTGCTTTTGTGGTTAATGGTCATTTTTCTTACCTTTACTGTCGTTATTGTTGCTACTCTTAAATTGGGGATTCGTTTTTTGGCTCTTTATTTTTGGTAGAGATGAAGTTCATGTTGTTGTTCTTGTATATTCTGTAGTACTGTTGTCCTCGTTGTTTTTCCTGAACGTCTTGCCCGTTTTCTCATTCATCATCTTCTGTATCTTTATCAATTATTTTTGTCCATTTTCATTTTTGCTTATTTCCGGTTTCATCACCATCATCATCGTCATCATCGTCGTCGTCATCGTCATCATCATCATCAGCAGCATCATATTATTATTATTATTATTATTATAATCTTTATTATTATTATTATTATTATTATTATTATTATTATTATTATTATTATTATTATTATCATCATCATCTTTATTATTATTATTATTATTATTATTATTATTATTATTATTATTATTATTATTATTATCATTATTATCATCTTTATTATTATTATTATTATTATTATCATTATTATTATTATCTGTTTCTCATAATTCTCTTCTTTCCTCAGCTTCATCATACTCCTCCACCCTGTTCACCTCCTTTCCTCTGTACTGTCTTTTTTTTCTTACTCTTTCTTTTCTTTTTTCTTTCTTGCTTCATAATCACCATTTATCTCTCCTTCCTTTTCCCTCTACGTCGACTCCGTCATCTTCAACTCCGTCTTCTTGTTCTTCATCAGAATCATCAAAATTATCTCCTTCTCGTTTTATTTATTGCTGTTCCTGTTACTGCTGTATTTTTATTACCTTGGGTATATGTATTAACTAATGAATAAGAACAAACCAAAAACAGCAAACACAACAACGCATTGCGTTAAGAAATAAATAACCAAACACAATGATCGACAGATGAATCAGTGTCTTTTTTTTTTTTTTTTCACAAAGGAAGAATATTCTTCGCTGGAGATCATTCAGTGCATTTCTATATTTACTTTATCTAATTTATAGTTTCTATCAAAGCAACACTACAAAAGCAATGTTCTTTGTGGATGGACTAAGTGCTCAAAGTACCTCTTGTCGTAGACATCTCTTCATTCTTCAATACTTAGTGCAGGATCTACTATAATCCCTCATTTAATCCAAACTTCCTCAAATCACAATATATCTTGCTTTCGTTTTTTTTATATATGTTTATTTTTCGTATTATTTATTCTCTTTATTTGCTTTTTAGCTTTGTTCGTTTTAAGTGCTGTGCATTTCCTTCTCTTTTTTTTCGTTATATGTTCCTGGGTTGAAATGATTTATAAATTCTGACATCTCCATATTCTTGTGGCAAATAAGAAATTGTGAGCCCACTCTCATTTCAGCCAATATATATAAATGCCACTGATATAGGAAAGATGGTGACCTACCTTTTCTTGCCGTCGTTCTATTTCTTTTCTTCGTCTTGCTAATGTTTTTGCTACTGTTGTTTTTGTGATATTCTAACTGTTTTTATTATAGTCAGTGCTAGATGAAACTTCGATAAATCTGCTTAAGATACTAATAGTATATCACGCTGTTATTCTTAAAAGTATAAATGACATTAACTGCAGACGAAATAACTGTTGTCAAATAGTTCTGTTCGAGAGAATTCTGTTGCCGCAATTTCTATGCAAGAAACCAGGAACGTCGAAATAGAACAGAAATATTAGTCATATATCCCGTTACAAACTTAAATCGAAGATTCGATAAAGTGGTGTTGTTACAGTTAGTGTTGACATTATAGCTTGTGATGTTTATCCATTTAGTTCAATTATTCTAGCTTTACCATTGTCGTATTTTCCATTTAAAAACTATTTAAGCTTGAAATGATTAAGTAATTAAGCTTGAAATATTCTTCACGTTTGTTTCTCCTCTTTTTCATTTTTTTTCTATTTCTAATTTATTGTCGAAATGTGCTTTATATGCTAGAATTCCTGTTATCGAAGGAACTACTATGTGGAAATTGATGCGCAAATATCCTTGCTGTTTCTTCGATAGTCGTTTTGAAACTCTAGTGGTAATGGGTTATAATTTTCGTTCAATTTAGTCAATAGCCATAATTACAAGAAAATCCATTTGCGTTAATGAAAATTACAGCCAAAAGAGCAGGGGAGTGAACTCTTAAATTATCAATTACCAAAAATTAAATGGTGACATGCAGAAACTTGTGTTATCATCTCCTTTGAATTTTGTAAAGTAATTTACATAAGCGCAAATAAATTTCCTTCTCATTACGTTTATTAGATTCAGTCAATTAAAATTATAGTCTGTGCTACCAGATTAAATATACTAACGCGCTCTTGACTATATATTTCATATTGCACAGAGAACGCCACACCATTCCAATATCCCCCAATATTAATCATTATTTAATTACCTAATGAGTGGATTATTTTAACTGCATCACTGTACGTTCCAGGTGTCGAAGGTCAGGTGATTCTACATTTTATTGTGTGAGCTGCCGTTGAAGTTCAAAATTATTAGTTATGACTACGAAAGATCAGAATCACGCCCACTCCTTATATATATATATATATATATATATATATATATATATATATATATATATATATATATATATATATATATATATATATATACATATATGTATGTATGTATGTATATAGAGACAGGGAGAAAGAGAGAGGGAGAGAGAGATTAGATTGTTACTCAAATGAATAATTTTAATAAGTTAGGAAATTATGGCTATTTCGCATTGCCTTGTTGTCGCAAGGGCGTAACTCTTTAAGCTGCCATTAAAGAGATGAGTGATGGTATTCCGTAATATGCATTGAGTTAAAAGTAGCTAATATGAGAGATTATATATTGGTGAATATATTGAAAACTGGAAAACGAAAGATATTAATAGTATTTCAAATATTTCGCTGCACATTTTGCTTATTATATTTACGGTTTTTGTATTGTCTTTGTAGAATGTTGTTATGGCAGCAACGCTTTTTGATTGTCGCATCTTGAAACATGTTCTTCACCTTAATAGTTACACTTAATAATATAATAATTGTATAACTGATCATGGTTTTACGTATATGAATGAAACAACTGCAGCACAAACGAAACGACGGTTTTAAACTATCATTGGGATCATTTGTTATATTCTGATTGTATACCCACGTGTGTTGGGAGGGGTGTAAGTGTGTGTGCGTGCGTATGTATGTGTGTGTCATGGCGTGCAATCGATACAAAGGGAGAACTTGCTATGAAGAGTGAAAAATCCAAAGTTTTGGAAAGTGTCTTTTCCCATGGCAAATTAGAAGAGGGAAAATTAATATGAAAGGCTGATGAATTTTACATCGTCATTCCACACATCCTCGTTACCTGCATGCATACATCATACATAGCTACATGCACACACACACACACACACACACACACACACATCGACATTAATTCTGAACTCTTATTGGAATCACGGAGCTTCCATTTAAAATGGATAGATACTAATCAGTACGAATGCTATTATTGCAAGGAAAACTTACCTCGCTAATCACAGAATCTCTGCTTTTTTTTAATAACATTCGATCTTTGCATTTTCATTTTGATTTAAATCTAAGTGAAATTCCATAAAAATGATAAAATATTTTCAAAATATTCTAAAATGATGTTAATAGAAACATCAAAGGTGGAGATATTATGGCGATCGGTGCATACGACAACTGTACAGCATGATTGATATTAGTGTTCGTCAATATGTGTGTTGCTTGGATGATAACATCAGAGGTTTGCCACGAAAAATAAAACATGGTCGCTAACTAATAAGATCTAACAAAATTTCAAATGTTGATCCACACCCAACAGTCGTGACTTAGGAAAATGCGTATTCTAGTTCTTCACACAATTCTAATATTTAACACGTTAACCGTGACTTTATAGATGAATATTGCATTATTTACCATTGTGTCTTTCACTATAGATTGATGGTAAATTAAATTCTTTCTACTTTATTTAATCTGAAAATTTCTTCTTTTCTTTTTTCAATTTGGTGGCGACGGTGCAGAGAATAATAACTCTCATAACACACATGTATTATTTTTTTTGTGTGATTGTTATTGACATGGTTGATCTTCTTCTTCTTCTTCTTCTTCTTCTTCTTCTTCTTCTTCTTCTTCTTCTTCTTCTTCTTCTTCTTCTTCTTCTCCTCCTCCTCCTCTATCTCCTCCTCCTTCTTCTCCTCCATCTCCTCCCCACCTCCTCCTCCTTCTTCTACTTCTTCTTCTTCTTCTTCTTCTTCTTCTTTTTCTTCTTCTTCTTTTTATTATTATTATTATTATTATTATTATTATTATTATTCTCATCATCATCATCTTCGTCATCAACATCATCATCATCACCATCATCATCATCACCATCATCATCATCACCATCATCATCATCATCATTATTATTATTACTATTATTATTGTTGTTATTATCATCATTACGATGAAAAGGGAAATATTCGTCATTTTGGATATGAAGTCTTTGTGATTAAACGTGACACAGCTATAATGGAGTTATGACAATAAATATCTTGTACACCAACTATTTCAACTGCGTGAAAAACATATTTATTTTCTTTTAGTTTTCCTTATTTCTTTCACCTCTCAGGATGTTTGAATACCTGAAGTAATAAAATAACAAACAGAATTCCTAAATTTAGTTCTCTCCTTTTGCCAAGTTCAAACCCAATAGCGGCACAGTTGGACTGCTAGACTTTCAAGCCGATGGTTAAAACTGAACGCTGCTCACATCAACTGAGATCAAATAAATATAGTAAATAAATGGTTACGCCTGTCACAAACACGTTAAGCATAGAAAGTCTCTCATTTTTACACAATATTATTGCAAAAATTTTGTTCCATAAGAAAATCCTAACAATGAAGCCATCTTCAGAAGCAAGGTAACGAAATCTCTTATCTTCAGTGTAAATATGGCCGAATGTCAGATGATTATAAATGAAGATATTGCCGGGTAGGGATTATACTAAAGCTTATCAGTTAGTCGTAAGACGAACTATCACAAAATGTTGAAAAGAGCTATTGTAAGATGGTGTGTGATTTCACAGCTTATCTTATTATTTTGGTGTTGAAATGGTTTGGTAAGTCACTAGAGCTGAAATCGTCGGTTTTATTGAAGCAATTTTATAAATGGCTATATCAGGAGCGTAATTTAGAATACTTATATGCTGTTACATTTATTTTTGGTTTATCTTGTAATAGCATTTATGTGTTATGAAACTTCAGTTTTCCTCACACACATACGATCCGGCTAAGGATATCTCTGTTTCGATAATAGTGGTGGTGGTGGCGGCGGCTTCGGCGAGCCTAATACAGTAGATGAATCTTTATGAAAGTAATAGAAAAAAAAAACGACCAACGAGTACCTAAATTATCCCTGTGTGTATATAACAGCACCGGCAAGGTCACTATAACCATACTGAGGTAAACTTTTCTGTAGTGTTCAACTTAGTCAAAATGGCCAATGATTACATCTTACATATTTCTCCTACATGTACAATTTTGTAACTCCTATTTGCAAATGAAACGCATGTAATGGTAAGAAAATAACACCAAAAATTCTTTCCCAATCTTTTATATATGCATCAACACAAACATATGATATATCTCCATGTTTGTTAGTCATTTCTCTCAGGGTGTGATTTGGAAGAGAACTCGTCGATACGTCTGCCATGTTGCATTTCTTTATTGCGTCTCCATTTCCTGTTTCAATGACGGCAGTCGTAAGATTTTCTGGTGTTGCTTTGTTGCACCAAAGAGGAGTCATCCAATGAAATCATCATCAAAGATATTCTATTCATGGTAAACTTTATATGAAGAATATATATGTGTGTGATTTATCCTTTCTTTAGAGAAACGGAAGTGACATATTTCAGATAAATATGACAGCTATTTCAAATTGGCCAACTAATATACCATAGAAATATACCCACGTTGTTGTATATATCTGTCTTCGAAAGAAAGGGTATATGTATTTATAACATATATCAATTATAATCGACATTAATGGCGTCGATTTTAATAAATTAGTTTCAAGCAGATATCGAAAACTAATCACGTAGCAGACTTTGCAATAGGTATGTTTCTGTCTCTACTGTAATCAATACCGGATTTAGATAATCTCATTAGTATTCAGATAAAATTCGAAAATATAATTTGCATATTTTCATACATTAAAATTAATCAAAATAAGTTTTAGTATTCAGCGTAGAATAAAAGGGCTGTTATCATATCTCTAGATAGAAATATGCATGTGATATGAAAATATGTGAATATATGCGCATGCGTGATTGTGTGCTTGTCAGTTTGTGTGTATGTGTGTATGTTGTGCGTGTGTGCATGTGCGTGCGTGTGTGCATGTGTGTGTGCATGTGCGTGTGTGCATGTGTATGCGTTTGTGTATGTGTGTGTATGTGTGTGTGTATGTGTGTGTGTATGTGTGTGTGTATCTGTGTGTGTGTGTGTTTATATGCCTATATATACACATGTGCTGTA
Organism: Octopus bimaculoides; assembly: GCF_046866305.1. Classification (NCBI taxonomy): domain Eukaryota; kingdom Metazoa; phylum Mollusca; class Cephalopoda; order Octopoda; family Octopodidae; genus Octopus; species Octopus bimaculoides. The sequence goes on from NC_142946.1 coordinate 1,279,015, forward strand.
GGCATTCGCCACATATTATAGCTGATTACCCATCAAATCTTTTAGATGCGTTGATACATACGTTATGTTGGTCTTTGTGCGTAAGAGAGGGAGAGAGAGTGAAAGAGAGAGAAAGAGAAGGAAAGAAAGAGAGAGAGAGAGAGAGAGAGAGAGAGAGAGAGAGCGAGAGAGAGAGTGAGAGTGCGTGAGTGAGAAAGTGCGCTTCTGCATCAGAGCGTTTCTCATTTCATATTTAAGTGTCTGCATAGGAATATACGTATATACATGTGTGTATCTCTCTCTCCTGCTCTCTGTCTGTCTGTCTGTCTGTCTGTCTGTCTCTCTCTCTCTCTCTCTCTCTCTCTCTCTCTCTCTCTCTCTCTCTCTTTCTCTCTCTAAATATATGTATATGTATGTATGCCTGTATGCAAGTATATAAACATACATGCTCATATGTGTATCTATGTATGTGCATATATATATATATATATATATATATATATATATATATATATGCATGTTTATATGTATGTATGTATCTCAATTTGAATATATGTATGAGCGCCAAAAAAGCAATCGAGTTTCAGCTGTTACGAAAGAAATATTCACATACTAAATAATAAATGCACTAAATACATTTGGAAGGTAAATGGATGAATACACACGCGCTGACACACGCATAAACTCATCCATCTCTAAATGTATATATCTATGCTCACATATAGATATGCGTATATATGTATACGCAAGTGTGTGTTTATTATATTAATATACATATACTTATATAAATATATACATATGTATATAAGTATATATGTGTATATACATATATATAAATACGTATATATACAACTAGCATATATATATATATATATATATATATATATATATATATATATATATATATATATATATAGTTAAAAAAAACAATAACAAAAAAACAAAAAAAACAACAAAGTGAGGACGTGATATGGATAGTATTATTGGACGCTCAGGAAAGGAAAGAGAGAGTGTATGACGTTTCGGGCGTAGCCCTTCGTCGGAAAGATGGAAAGTTCGGAGAATGGAAGAACGGAGATGTATGTATGTATGCATATATACACCTTGCCAGAAAAAGAGAGAGACAAAGAGAGAGTGAGGGAAGGAGACAGACAGATAGACAGATAGACAGGCAGAAAGACAGACAGACAGACAGACAGACAGATAGATAGATAGATAGATAGATAGATAGATAGATAGATAGATAGATAGAAATTTTGTTATATATTCACAGACAGATAGCGAATATGAAAATAATAAATTGAGAGTTGTGTATGAAGTTTACAAGAGTAAAGCAAAGTCAAAAAACAAAAAAGAAAGAAAATTGAAGAAGAAAAACGAAACAAACAAATACTAAAATTCTTTTTAAAATAATTGGTATGCTGAAAGGAAGCACTAGAAGCCTGCAAGTAATATTCAACAAAATTAATAAAAGAGTGAGATATTCCAAGCCAAAAGAGCAAAACGCAATGACTCCCATTATAAAGCTCTATAGAATCTAAACGCACCATCTTTATGGAATGACACGGTAAAATTTCTATTCTAGAAGAAATCTTTCTCTTGGATTCAAAGAATATGCTAAGAATTGGCATTATGCTCGGCATATGATATTTAAACATATATTAAATGTGAAACCTTTCGGTGCGGCGACTAATTATTGACATTAGAATACATACGTGACTCTTTCGTGCGGGATCTAAATGGTTTATACACACGTGTGTGAGTACGCGCGCGCGGTTGTGTGTGTGTATGTGTGTATATATGTATGCATGCATGCGTATGTGTATTTATGTAATTGCATAGATATAAAAAGACATAAGATAAATATATATATACACGTATAAAACACACACACACACACACACACACACACACATACATACATACATACATACATATACATATATATATATATATATATATATATATATATATATATATATATATATATATATATATAAATTTATAGATATAGATGAAGATATATATTCATATATACATATACATATACATACATAAATACATACATATATATGTATGCACGCACCTATAGATGAGTACAGACATACAGGTATGCAGACTTACATACGGATGAAGATAGAAATGCAAACGTCGTGAAAATATTATTATGCCCTTTGGCAGTGTATTTTGGCGCATATTCAGTGTGTATACTCTCAATTTCTTTCGTTGCGAAAATATTATTAGTAGTAGTAGTAGTAGTAGTAGTAGTAGTAGTAGTAGTAGTAGTAGTAGTAGTAGTAGTAGGAGGAGGAGGAGGAGGAGGAGGAGGAGGAGGAGGAGGAGGGGAGGGGGAGGAGGAGGAAAAGAGGAGGAGGAAAAGAGGAGGAGGAAAAGAGGAGGAGGAAAAGAGGAGGAGGAGGAGGAAGAAGAAGAAAAGAAGAAGAAAAAGAAGAAGAAGAAGAAGAAGAAGAAGAAAAAGAAGAAGAAGAAGAAGAAGAAGAAGAAGAAGAAGAAGAAGAAGAAGAAGAAGAAGAAGAATACTGTAGGTGGTGGCTGTCTTGCCTTCTCATCTTAAATGGGTTACAGCAAATATTCTGCTCAATACCACAGATATGCTTGTCAGTTGTTTGACCTTAACCAGTTGAGCATGTCCCTCGGTGGCTGACGATATGTGCATCTGAGCAAAAGTAGTGAAGGGAGCATCGTAGTCATGCGTAGAGAGTAATTATGTGGAGTTTGGAGACAGCTTCCTTAATACAGACTGTAAGACACTTCAGCAAAGATACAGGCCTTTTAATTTGGCATAGATAAGTGTACAATATTAGTCATGAGAAGGGGAAAGGTAGTCAAGAGCGAAGGCACCTAATTACCAGATGGTCAGACATTAAAATCATTGAAAGAAGGAGAGAGTTATAAGTATCTAGAAGTATTATAATCTGACAGAGTACTAACTATATTTATTATTATTATTGTTCAGTAGTTTTAGTTTTATAACGTGCTTTCACTTCACTACCGAGAGCAGCTCTGTGCGCCTTGGGTATGTGCTGTGGTTTGCTGTGGTGCTCTTATGTTTACTGTATTGAAAGTGTTTTGCGTAGAATGTGTGCAGTACCCAGTAGTGCAATTTTCTGTATGTTATATATATTTGTAAGTCCTGGCGTTTTTGTTATGTATTTGTCTGAATATTTTTTTATTATACCTAAGGCACCTACTATGATAGGAATTGTTTCTGTTTTTAGATTCCACATTCGAGTTATCTCTATTTCCAGGTCTTATTATTATTATTATTATTATTATTATTATTATTATTATTATTATTATTTATTACATGGCATGACCACAAAATACAAGGATCGCCTATGGCGGATCTTGGCTTTTGACCATGGGAGCAGTATTTCTTTAGACTTTGCTTGGAGATCCTGGCGATGTTATTTTCTAAGCAGTTTTGCACAAAGTAAAATGTCAAATGTAAATTTCTATCACAACTACATTAACGTTATGCATCCTCAGCTGGAAGCAAACCAGTCGGAGAGTGTTTCACTTTAAAGCAGAATGGTAGAAATCGTTATTCAACTATAGCTGCAGGGATAAATTATAGAAGGTAGCCTCAACGTAGCAAAATGATTATTATGGAATGTTACCTTAGGAAAGTCTGTGAAAATAAGATATCGAAAAATATTGCATAAAATATGGATAAAGAACGATGTTTTCTTTTTCTCATGATAGAGTCTTCTAGATGGAAAAAATTAAATCATGAATTGATAAATCTATCCCAGATCGTCAAAAAAGAGATAAAGGAGAGGTATAGCTTCGTAGCGAAGGAAACTGAAGAAGAGGACAAGATTAGAAATTTCACTGGACCTTGAGAGATAAAGAAATTGAAGTTTAACAGAAAACAAGTTTCACTTCACGGAGAGGAAAGCTATTACAGTGGAAGGCCGGAACTAATTTCAACGTTTACACAGGACACAAATTATGGAAAGAAGGCACCAAGTGAAGGCTCTGTTGTTATAGCAACGCTTAATGTTAAAAGTCATCTAGAAGTATATCAACTAAAAAGTACAAAACTCGGAGTAGAAACGGACTCCAGTTGAATTGGCTCTATAAAAAACCTTGGATGTTCAAATGCAATAACTGAAAAGAAGACGGTAAGGGAAAGCTAGAGGGATGGTCTCTGCCATTCGTTGTGTAGGAGACACAGTGAATAAGATAAAAATTAAAGCAATAACAGATAGAAAATAAAATAGACACCAAGAAAAGCTGTGTATCTACAGAACAGGCTCATTAGAAACCGTCAAAAGAAATTTTACCAAACACTGATCAACGAGAATAAACATCAAGGGAACAAATTGACAGATGCTGAAGCAATAAGGAGCTTTTTGAGAAATGGGTCCAACATAACAGGAAGCGGACTTGTTGCAGACGTTTAAAAGCGAAGTACAAAATAAATCAAGAAAAGGAATATATTACCAAAAAGAAATTCTGCAGATACTGAATGCGAAATTTAAGAAAAACAGGAAAGCCATAGTATTCAGTGGGGTTCCTGTGTACAACCCTTTCTTACTCATCGTATAGAAAATGGAACACCAACATGGATGGCAAATGGGAACAAATTGTTGATATAGAATGACAAAGGAATGTCAGAGGAAGTCAGGAATTACAGGCCTGTTACATGCTTATTATTTCTTTGGAAATTCTTAATTTTTAAATTATCAAATCATTAAATACATTTCATCTTCCTAATAGTAGATGAATTGTATAGATCTCTAAAGGAGAATCTATTAGCTGAGAAGAAAAAAGAGATGCAGAAAGAAGTGATTTCCCCAAACTGATCTGTTGCACATTGTGAGAATATTATTAAGTGAGGGACGAATAAGAAAGCTGTTGATTGGATAGACTAAAAGAAAGCCTCAAATGAAACTCCTTCCTCTTCTCTTTTGAAGGAGCTGAGAACATTCGGCGTCGATGACAAGATTAACAAGATTTATTTAGAAATGATCAAAGGAAATCGAATCACCGACATCTAATGAGGGTTACAGGAGGATAGGTTGAGGGAAATAAGCGAGAGAGAGAGCAAGTCACAAAAGCCACTTAAAACGAAGCTAGATGACGCGAACTACATCAATGTAATGGATACAATGACTATGCCTGTGTTAAGATATTCTGAACATATTTTGAAGTAGACAAATAAACGAAATAAACGAACATGGACGTTCCTCACATTAAGTAACGCACACCACTCTACAAGTAATATCCACAAGCGCTACTTACTATGAAGAAGGCAAGCGTTTATTAAAAGGTGAAGACACCATCAGCACTGCGAGTTCGGGTTTGGAAAATTATGTTGTCAATAGTGAAGAATGAATAGTATGGGCGACCTGAAATAGAGAAGTTACTGAGAAATAACAAGGAAGATGGTCAGGAAAAGAATAGGAATGAAATGACCATTTTCATGTGAGAAACTGAGAATGTTGGAAAGGAAGAGCAATGAGTGTAGGTCACTGAAGGAAACCTAAAATGAGGGTTTCGCTGATTATAGCCGCTCACGGACATGCCTTTAAAAAAACAGTTTTAGAGATTCAACACAAAAGATAGTAACATTGCATCTCCCTGGGTTTAGTAATTTTATTGATACCGAAATGATGAAGGGCAATGAGGATATGAGTGGAATTTGAACTCAGATTGGGGGACGTCGGCACAAATACGGTGGAGGCATTCTCTTCGGCGCTCAAACAAACTCGACACTAACATTTGAAAAACGTAATTTCAAATATCTTACAATCTCCTCACAAACACAATATCATCAAACGTGTAATATTCTCTCGGTAAACATTTCATCATGTATAGACTAGTCTGGCATAATCCTCACTTGCACTAAAATAAAATTTAAAAAAAGCGTCTGCTATGACTAAAGTCGGAGAAACTCTAACAGCTGTCAATGTAAATCATGAGTGCACAGATGACCTCATATTTATAGTAATCTCGTAAGAGCAGTCTAAAATCTCGTCATGTCTCTTTGTCAGAGAAAACAGACTTAGAACGATAAAAAAAAAATAATGTTACTTTGGCAGACGCCAAAAATCAATAAAGAGAGAAGTTGTTGTTCGGGTGAAATTATTAACGAATTATGAACTGTTTATCATGAAGTTGTGTGAGAAACGAAACGAAAAGGAATAACAAAAAATATATAATAATCAGTCATACAGTCAGCTTTAGCACATTGACCAGTTTTAGAAAACAAAATAAGTCTTTGATATCTTTTATCTGCACAGATGCAGCGACGAAACAGCTGATATAATAGTCGTGTAAACAGAGGTTAGCAATGATCAACCACATTTATGTCCGAAGGCAGTCTACCGTAGACGTCTCCCTACCTCATACTGTTATATTACATCACTAAACACGTCATCTAATATAGTGTTTGTTTCTTCTAAGACGGTAGGAGGCAATTTAACAGAGATGCGACTACCAAATTTTCGGTCATATGATAACGTCGTGTGATTCTAATAAGGAAAATTTCTCTGAGAAGAGGTGTTCATATTCATATTTCTGCAGATAAATGGTCCAAATGGTAGATTAGAAAATCGTAAACCGCATAAAATTGAATCCAAAGTACCTGATAGTCAACAATTTTTTAACACAATGATAATGTGTATGCTTTTTCCGCTGACCTTCTCAAAATGGTACTTGTAACTCACACAAGTATAAGAAATAATGTTTTGGATAATAGAATGAAAGATTCAGTACAGTTGCAAATGAACATATGGCTATTATATTTTATATGAATGCTACTAGTTGTGCATTTATCAACAAAGGGTTAATAGTACCGCTCAACATTTATAATATATATTGTCATGTCTTGATGTCAGATTTCCTATTTGTATCACCAAACATGTGATTGCCTTCTTGATAAAAGCTCATCTGTAATTAAACAAACGAAAAACACGGCTTTAATGATCAGAGAAACAGTCGGTCCATCACAATCTCTTATTCCTCTATGTGTATTATGTACGTTAATTTCATCCGAAGAGAAATTTCAATTTGAAGTCAGAACACAATTATCACGGGTTCTAATGTACAAAATATAATTAAGTTTCTTCACCTTGTGTTGTTAATGATTGAATACAAAGATTTAATTATATATTGGGTATCACGTGGCAGTGCCAAAAAATACTAACGAAAGGAAAACATAATAAATATGATGGAAACATAATATGTGTTTATCATACTGTAAATGTTGGCTTTGACAAACAGAATCGAAGGACAATTATTTAAGGACTATCAACATCAAATTGATTCTACGATATACTCACAAAATTCACATTGACATCCAAAGGAATAATTATAGAGGCACGTATACACACACACACACACACATATATATATATAAATATATATATATATATATATATATATATATATATATATATATATATATATATATATATATATATATATATATATATATATATATATATATATATATATACATATAAATATATATATATATATATATATATATATATATATATATATATATATATATATATATATATATATATATATATATATAAAATCTCTGAGCGAGGTATAAACAGTAGCTGCACGACATCGTGAAGAATATTTACCACTTAAATGTGGCTAACCTTTCAGGGTGGATTCTACTGTAGCTTGTAGCCCCAGGAAGACACCTCCTCCAGCTGGCTATTGACACACTTTCTGTGCACTTTCGGTATTCAAATTGCAACTCTTACAACTCCTCACTCAATGTTATCGAACCGGGAGTCTAACGACGGTCCTTCCGTAGCACTTACATAGCCTCACCTGCCATTTTGGGTCTTCTGGATACCAAAAGGTCTCATATATACATAGACAGCAGAAAAATGTTTAATATACACAGTATTGGAATATGACCTACTAAGAGTCTCATGGTGTGGAAAACAATAATTCTGTAGATTCATACAACGTGTCTTGTCTCACCATGCAATCCCTCACACTCCATGCATGTATCTGGTGAAACATGAAAACCTGAAGGGCTGGTCTATGAGAAAACAAGAAAAACCGAGAAGGCTTATGCAAGAAATGGAACGAGAAGACAAAAATGAATTAAAACGGAAAGAAAATGAAAAGAAAATAAGGAAAAACTAGATTTGCGCTTCGTTTGACCAGGAAAATGGCAATTAATCTAGATGTCGTTTGAATAATTCAACAGTGAGGAGGCCCGAAGAAAAAGACTACTCAATCCAGGAAGTGTAGTGTCCG
>NC_142946.1:1292255-1302255 GCF_046866305.1 Octopus bimaculoides
ATTGTTATTATTATTGTTGTTGTTCTTGCCGTTGATGTTGTTGTTGTTATTGTTATTATCATTATTATTTTTGTGCCTAGAGTAGAAAAGATTATCATTATTATTATTATTATCATTAGTAGTAGTTGTTGTAGTAGTAGTAGTAGTAGTAGTAGTAGTAGTAGTAGTAGTAGTAGTAGTAGTAGTAGTAGTAGTACTACTACTACTACTACTACTACTACTACTACTACTACTACTACTAGAACAACAAATACTACTTGGTATTCGAATAGTTATGTAGAGCAAGACCATAAATATTAAAGTTTCTATTAGTATTTTTAATTAGCCTTGAAGCTGGAGGCAATAAAAGAATTAAATCTGTCTTGCTGCAAGGCAACAACACACCACCAGCAAAGTAGAAGGAGGAACTTTAAAATAAACGCAGAAACATTTGTGCCTATTACATTACGCAGCAACTGTATTTAAACTTTTCGATATCTTTCTCTTACACTTGTTACTTCATGCCGTTTGTCTTCTTGTAAAAACAGAAAAGATGTTGAAAACATGTTCATAAAATAACACCAGATCCGCTCAAGGAATTTGACGTATGAGTATATGTGAATTTGGGAGGAAACAAAAAGGGAAAGCAGAAAAGAAAATGAACATAACAGATATAGGGAAATATAACCTACAGGCAGCGTTGTCTTCAATCACGCAGAGATTCAATGAAAAGCTGGTCGTGGATTGCACATATACACACAGAGATACGCACTCAGTGACACGCCTATACATACGCAAGAACGCAAAGCGCACGCATGTCAGTGCACACAAATATACGCATAAGCAAATACCTGTGTGTGTATAAATACACATATATGTGTGTCTGTGTGTTTATAGAGAGATATATACAACTTAATAGACAAATACATAAACATAAATATGTATGTATGTATACATATATACATATATATATGCATATACATAGATATATATATATATATGTATGTATGTATGTATGCATATGTATATATATATGTATATATGTATACATACATGCATACATAGACATAACAAATAGACACACACACACACACACACACACACACACACACACTCACAAAACATAACGATGCATAAATGTGTATGTAATATTCCGAGCGATTGCTACGAGAGTAACTTAAAGGCCTACAGATTCGTGATGAGCACTCATCAACCTCGTGGTTATAATATCCTGTGCTGTTTACAAGGCATAGAAAAGAGAAAATTTTATATTCCTTTTAATATTCACTAAAAGTAACATGAAAATTTTAAAAACAAACCAATAAAATTTATACACAAAATCATATATACATACATATATATATACGTGTGCGTGTGTGTGTCTGTGTGTGTATTCGTCAGTATTAGAATATTATTTATATAAATTTGTATATTTGCAATTTTTGAAAATTGCTTCATGTTCTTTTCCTTTGTTACCATTGATGAATAAGCAAATATTGCTCAGGTTTTTTTTGTTTTTTTGTTTTTTTGCTTGGGAAGGAACAGAGAATATTCCAACTACAATTTTGAATTTCTGCTTACTTTTCATTTACCGTTTTCAACATAAAGCATAGAAACGTACTTTCAAAATATTGTTCATTTCAATAAACAAAGTCAATCTGTATTTATATTACACACAAGAATAAGAACAATGACGACGATGATGATGACAACGAAGACGATGGTGATAATAATAATAATAATAATAATAATAATAATAATAATAATAATAATAATAATAATAATAATAATAATAATAATACCCTTCTGTGAAATGGACAGAATGGTTTAACATAGCGGCTCAAGAGCAATGCCTACCTACAAGGAGCTACCAGGCCAACATATAGAAAAACGGCAGTAGACCAACAGGTCGTGTATGAAACCGTCAGTGATGTTGTCTCCATGTGCAGTCTGCTTGCACCGACAGAGTATCTCAACAGGCATGATAGAGCTGCACAGTATATTCACTGGGTTATTTACAAAAACATGGTCCTGCCCCGTGATAAAAGTTGCTTGGAACACGAGCCACCTCCAGTGCTTGAAAATGACCACATCTCACTCATCTGGAACTTCACCATTCCAACTGACAGAAAGATAGATGCGAAGAGGCCACACATTATATTGAAGGATTCCGACAAAAATCATGCTTCCTCATTGATATAACTGTCTTAATCGACATAAATGTATCTGTCAAAACCTATCAAAATCTGAGCAAGTATAAGGATCTTGGAAAAGAAATTGACAAAACATGTGGAGCCTCATGACTAAAACAATACCTGTTGTCATAGGTGTCCTAAAAACGATAACAAAAGGGGCTGATTGCTACCTAGCTCAGATACCAGGAAATCCAAAAGTAGCATCAATTCAAAATGATGATAATAATAATAATGATAATAATAATAATAATCGGAAATGCACATTTCTAAAGTATTCTCAGACTCCATTTTATTTTACTTTTATTAAAAACTTTCTTCGTTCTAGAATTCTCCTTGTCCTTTAAATGTGCAATAGATCCTGTATTATTCTTGATTAAATTTCCACCTTTTACTTAAATTTTTATTCCACAAATAAAACAATATAAAACAAAATTCTGGGTTTTTCATTTATGCAAATTCATTCAGTCGTTCATTCACTCATTCATTCACTCATTCATTGACTCGTGTTTTCTTTTCTTGACTTGTTTTGCTTTCTTAATGTCCAAAGTTTGTTGCTGAAGTCGTCGTCGTCGTCGTCGTCGTTGTTGTTGCTGCTGCTGTTGTTGTGGTTGTGGTTGTTGTTGTTGTTGTTGTTGTTGGCATTGTTATTTCAAGCAATCAGTTTAATTGTTTTATTCTCTGAATCGGTGGAGCGGAAACAGATGAAAACAGCGCAAATTCTTCTTACTCTTTAAACAATAACAAGAGAAATTATCGTTTGACATGGTGACATCGAATGGCGTGGCAACAGAAAAACTATGATGATGATAATGGTGGTAGTGGTGGTGGTGGTGGTGGTGGTGGTAGTGGTGGTAATGGCGGTGGTGTTGACGATATTGATGATGAAAACGAACGACGAAGATCATGATAATGATGATGAAGTAGTAGTAGTAGTAGTAGTAGTAGTAGTAGTAGTAGTAGTAGTAGTAGTAGTAGTAGTAATAATCTGTACAGTCCATAATGTTTTTGTTAATGAAAACCCTTATGGTGAATAAAATAATAATAATAATTACTATTACTATTATTATTATTATTGTTCAGTAGTTTTATTTTTATAACGTGCTTTCACTTCACTACCGAGCGCAGCTCTGTGCGCCTTGGGTATGTGCTGTGGTTTGCTGTGGTGCTCTTATGTTTACTGTATTGAAAGTGTTTTGCGTAGAATGTGTGCAGTACCCAGTAGTGCAATTTTCTGTATGTTATATATATTTGTAAGTCCTGGTGTTTTTGTTATGTATTTGTCTGAATATTTTTTTATTATACCTAAGGCACCTACTATGATAGGAATTGTTTCTGTTTTTAGATTCCACATTCGAGTTATCTCTATTTCCAGGTCTTTGTATTTTGAAAGTTTTTTCTATTTCTTTTAGAGAAATGTTGTCATCTGCTGGTATTGATACATCAATTAGAAAGCATTTTTTTCTTCATGATCTTTGACAACTATATCTGGTCTATTTGCCTTAATTTCTCTATCTGTGTGTATTGGCATATCCCAGAGTATGGTTGCTTTCTCGTTTTCTGTGACCTTTTCTGGCGTGTGTTTATACCATCTTTTTTCTGTTGTTATTCCATAATGTTGGCATAGCTTCCAGTGTATATAGGTCCCAGTTCTGTCGTGTCTGTGAATATATTCCTTCTTAGCCAGGACTGAGCAGCCAGAGATAATATGATTTATTGTTTCTTGTCCATCTCCACATATTCTACAGTTATTATTATTATTATTATTATTATTATTATTATTATTATTATTATTATTATTATTATCCTTTCTACTATAGGCACAAGGCCTGAAATTTGGTGGAGTTGGATAGTCGATAACATCAACTACAGTAGTTAACTAGTACTTGTTTTATCGAGCTCGGTAGAATGAAAGGCAAAGTCGACCGCCAAGGAATTCGAACTCATAACGCAAAGACTTACGAAATGCCGCTAAGCATTTCATCCGGCATGCTAACGATTTTGCCAGCTCAACTCCTTAAGAAGAAGAAGAAGAAGAAGAAGAAGAAGAAGAAGAAGAAGAAGAAGAAGAAGAAGAAGAAGAAGAAGAAGATTTTTTTTGAGAATCCTACAATTGGAAGAGAACTACATCTGCTTCTACTGCGGCTACTACTACTAATACGACTACAACTACTATTGTTACTACTACTAATGCTCCTGTTAAAAATCATCCTACTATTATTACTTCTTTTACAAATACAGTAAAGCCCACAACTAATGATTATAGTAATAATAATAATAATAATAATAATAATAATAATAATAATAATAATAATAATAATAATAATAATAATAACAACGACAATAATAATAACAACAACAACAATAATAATAATAATAATAATAATAATAATAATAATAATAATAATAATAATAATAATAATGATGATGATGATGATGATGATGATGATGATAAATGGAGACGGAAAAACTTGACGTGATTCTGAAATCCTGATTATTATTATTATTGTTACTACTACTACTACTACTACTACTACTACTACTACTACTACTACTACTACTACTACTACTTCTAATTGACTATATTATTCTGGCCATGATGATGATGATGATGACAACAAGAACGTTAAAACTAAAATTTACATTGTTGAACAGTAGTTTTGAAAATAAAAAGATCAGTAATTGTATAATTAGTTTAACGATGTGTTAGGAATTAAAACAGTATTTGATCAATAATGTTATTTTGGTTTCTGCTGTTTTTGTTTGTTTTTAATGTAAAGAGATCTCAAGCGCATTAGTGATGATGCGACGAAGTTATTAATATGAGATATAGTCTTTTCTTTTATTCTTTCTTTTTATCATCCAATTTGATTGTTCATCAGAACGAAGAACGAACCTGATTTATTCCCATTTTTTTCTTCTTTTTCAAGTTCTGTGTTTATTTTGAGATATTAAACCACAAAACATGAAACACTACAAAAAAAAGGCGAAAATAAAAAAGAAAAATGGAGAATTTCACACACTCAAAAGTGTGTGCTTTATAACTTAAAAGCAAACGAAAATAAACAACAAAATTATAGGATTTAACACACATAATCATACTCACGCGCGCGCGCAACTTTAGGGTGTCAGCCAGTTGTACCTGAAAATTAAATTATGAGTTTAGAAATAATAAATGAGAAATTTGGGGAAAGAAATTAAACTTAAATTAATGTTATCTGTTGTATTTTAAATCTTACTTCTTTTTAGACATGCTGAGCTACCGCCTTAAGGGTCTTTTTTCAGTTTCCGCGTGGCTATTCCTCTCACATGGCTCAGATCAACTTGAGGCTCTAGTGGAAGACACTTGCCTATGGTGCCTCGTACTGGGACTGAACCCGTAAGTATGTAGTTGAAAAACATTGAGTTTTAAGACACAGTCGTGTCTGCTCTTATTCCTAGAGTTAGTCCGATGTTTTTAAAGTTCTGTGCTGGTTTTGATATATTAAATCACAGAATATGCAAAACCACAAAAATGTAAAAAAAGAAAGTAACAGCATTTCTTATGAAAGCTAAGAAAAAACAAACACACTCAACGAAGTCATAGAATTTAATATTGACACACACACATACGCACACACTTAAATGTGCGAAAAATGTATTATGGATTTTAAAATGGTGAGCAATTTGCGAGAAAAATTTAGATTTTAAATTCATTTTATGTTTTCTATTGAGTTTTTTACTTGCTTCGTTCATTGGACTGCAGTCACACTGGAGCCCCGAGATGAAGGATCAAGTCAAACAAATTTACCCCTCTGCTTATTTCCGTTTTTAAATCATGTTACTTATTTTATCGATCTTATTGGCCGAATTGCTTATCAACGGAAAAGTAAACGAACCTATGCTCGTCAAGCGGTGGTGGAGGACAAACACAAACGAAGTGGTACACATACATAGATACACACATACATAGATACACACACACATACTTGTATATATGCGCAAACACACATACATATATATATATATATATATACAGAAACACACACGCACACACACACACATATATCGCCGGTAAATCATAGATCCGTCTTTCCTCGTGTGTTGGTTGCACTACTTTATACTTGATTTTAACTGATATAACTGGGGCGCGGTTTATACATGGATCCAAGGTAAACCCATTACGAGAAATATATTTTGTACTAAGATTAAACATAAAATTAGATGGCGACTTTTACACTGGTAAATACGGTAATTACTTGCAATAGTTTGTGAGTTATTAATTTTGTAGGTATCAAACTCGTGAAGATGGTTACACTAATGTACTGCCATTCTGAAATATACTCCAAATGCACAATCCTAGCATAAAAAAAACTTTCCCTCGATCTACTTCAATTTGTCTAGTTCCCAACAAAGGGCGTCGATCTGAATGTGTGGCCTGTTGAGATAATTATGAAATATTTGTCAGTTCACGCTCTATCATCTTAGAAAAACAAAAAAACATATGTGTCCAGTATAATGATATACAGCAATTATTATACTTCTTAAGAAATCTAGTTTACTTACAATTTCAAACTCTTTTTAAACAGAGGCGCTCTGAGGCAAAATAACAGCAACAATTATCACCTTCCCTGGCTCATATTATCATATTCCTGCTGTAGAACGGTGTGCTGAGCTGCCCAACTTTATTTATGATGCGTAAAACACTAATAATTAGTGATCAATAAAATAAGTATTTGTATCAATATGTTTCTACAAAACTCTGAATATCGGCGTCCCATCATAGCCGCAGCCCAATGTCGGAGACTTCAAGTTAAATAATCAGAAAATAAAATTGTAGGATGCCACACATGTGAATAGTAATGACAAAGCTATTGATAATTACTTGCTTGAAACTGTAAATTCTTCGTGGAAGTAAAATTGGAGCCGACCAATGTTGATGACGGCGAAATTCTGGCGCCATTTCTTGCAACAAGATTTGCCGTTATGTAAATAGCCATTAAAACGCTAAAAGAAGGCTGTGAGCATAATTGGTAGAGCGGCGAGCAATGTGTCTCCTGGTATTTAACCACGCCTCCTTCAGTTCAAGGCTTAGTGTCAGTTATTTCTTTCATCGTTGTGTTGTTGGTGAAATGAAGTATTGGTGAATATTGTGTACTATCATCAATATAATCTCCTGCGCTTCTAAGTACATTCGAACGATTATTAATAGGTGAGACAGTATAATATCGACAGAAATAGAACATTCCTACAAAAATACGCAATAGATTAACATTACGTCAATTAAAATCATGATTTCAAATCCCAACAGTGTCATTTTGGCATGGTGTTTTTTTTTCTTTGTTTATAGAAAAACGACAATTACATTTCTACACCTGGAGGGCATTATTAGTCTTCCCCAATTTTCGGGAAACATAAAATAGCAAATTTCTGTCGGATAAAACACATAAGAGAATAAGGTTTCCTTGACGTCTTTAATTTGGATACATCACTCTTTAGACATCTTATTATATCACTGTTGACGGCCATATGCATACACACATACATACATACTTAGATATATACACATGCCACACACACGCACATGTATATACACATTTATATGCATGCATGTATAGTGAGACGGCAGATGATGAGGCTGATGAAGAGGAGGGGAAGTGGAGAAAACTTTGGTGATGATGATGAGGAGGCGCAGGCGGAGCAGGAGGGGCAGGAGAGGCGGGAGTACGTTGTACATGGTTTCTATTTGCAAAATTTCCCTTGCTATAACTGTATAGCTAGAGGAATTAACACATGCTTCACTGGGAACTAGAACCACGTGATTGCAATGGCTAACTTCATAAGAACAGAATGTCGAATGCACCCAAAAACAAACAAACAGCATCAACTTCGCCTTTCATCTCAGCAGAATCGAGTGAATTAAATTTTAATGATGCAATGTGCATGAATTCATAGTATGCACTGCTTTAGGCGATTTCATATAAATAAATATTTGTAATGTCAAATAAGGTTGGAAATTGCTGAAGATTAGATTTATGTTGCCACGGTTAGAGATAGTATAAATATTCGTAGAGATATGCATTAGAGTTTCAGGATAATTATACAAAGACACGTATTTCTCATTTCATTGGATAGAAATTATGGTATCTTGCTTTTGAGGTTGGTGGTAAATGAGGCATTAAATATGTGTTCGCTACACCAACTTTCACTTTCTTGAGTGGGGAAAGGATTTTTATTTAGACATCCAAAGTTTCAAATCTTCGCATATTTATTCATGCCAGCATGAATATCTATCTATCTATATTTGTAACTATCTATCTGTCTGTCTCTCTCTATGTATCGGTGTGTGTCTGTGTGTATTATAAAATGATGATTTGTATACTAATTTTTACACATTCCGATGGATTCAGACGCAAATATGCCAGTAGCTGATGTGTACGTCACAGGAGAACAACTTCTCTCTTTTATGGCGTATGTGTGGTTTTAACACACGCGACGCATTGGCACAAGTAATCTTGGAACACCGATGTCTCAACATCTTCCGATTACCATTTGAATCCCATCTTGAGAAGATTTCTAAATGGATTTCTTAAACATCTGAGAAATCAGAACTTTTCAAGTTCTGAAACATGAATACAGATATCGACTGGTGATTACTTATAACTGCAGTTAGTTTGTTATAATTCGATAAATTATCAGTCTGAGAATATGACTGATTCCATTGAATGAATGTAACAATGGGAGTTTTAAAAGTTTCACTATATGTGGAACACAGCCAAATTATTATTTAAGCGTTCACTGTGTGTCCTCCATTTTAGATGAAACAATTGTAATTTGATCTATATAAAGATTTGATCACTCGAATTTTGTTGTTTGTAATTACTTACACACACACACACACATATATATATATATATATATATATATGTGGTAAGAAGCTTGCTTTCCAACTTCATAGCTCTGAGTTCAATCCCATTATGTGACATCTTATATGTCCTCCTACAGCCTTGGACCGTCCAAGGTCTTGTGAGTGAGTGTCATATATATATATATATATATATATATATATATATATATATATATATCGTCCACAAATATTGGCTACCTAATGACATCACCAGTTATAATGCATATGGTACTGGATTTACTTCAGGAATTATTTGGTGTCCGTAGGTTTTCTATAAATGCATCAAAAACAGAAAATGGAATATATATATATATATATATATATATATATATATACATAACCATATACAAATTTATATAAAAATACAACCATACATTAATGTGTGTGTATGTGTGTGCATGCATACACACAGACTTGCACGTTCATGCATGTACACTGTTCGATATATATTTTCACAATTTACTTCATCTCCCATAAGATTTAGCACTTTAAAAATATATTATCAGAGAGTGAGAGAGAGAGAGGGGGAAGAGGGAAATAGTAAGAGACAGAGAGAGGGAAGAGGGAAATATTGAGAGAGAATGAGAGAGCAACAGCATGTCTCTATATTTCTTCTGGCTGTACAAGGTTTGTTTACCATTCCACTCGCTCGTACTATTTCTTTTACTTTTTCTTCATTATAATTATGTTTAATTTTAAATTTACTCACAGGGCGGCCGTGCCTTTCTATACCTTCTGGCACAAAAGTGTTTCCTCCCAATTTCCCTTGCATTTCAACTTATTTAATTAGTCTTCCTCTACCTTGATTTTAACTCTAATTACATCATTAGAAATAATTATTCGCTATTCACCTCTACGGGTTAACCCTCACACTTACACTTTTCTTCAAACTACTTCTGTACAATCCGCCATAAACACCAACACGTGTGCATATATATATATA
>NC_142946.1:1307255-1314755 GCF_046866305.1 Octopus bimaculoides
TAGGTATTTAGGTATATGTACGTGATATTGACAGTCGTTCTGTCTCCCTAGTAATAAATCCATAATCGTTTTCTGCTAATAAATTCGTTATACCTATTATAGATTTGTGTGTATGTGCGTGCTTGTGTATGTGAGTGTGTGGGGTGGGGTGGCTTTGTACGAATGTATACAGTGATATAGCTTTATTGATACACACACACGTATATATATATGTATATACATACATATATGCATACATACATGCATACACGCATATACATACGTCTCACACTCTGTATTAATCTACCCCTGTAACTTTACCCCGATATCCATAACTTTCTATCAATTTGTCTATCTAAAATAAGTCTTAAATGAATTTACAATTTGTTAATTTTCTCAGGTATAATATAAAAGTCTTAAGGACAGACGTATGCTCACCTTCTAAGAAGGGAAATGAAAATTTTTTAGGCATACATGCATCCTAATATCACGCGTCAGATTTAATACATAATTTGGAAATGAACGTAGAAACGATTAAATGCTTCCTCTAATATTATTATCTTTATTATTATTAGCAACAACAACAACAATAATAATAATCGAATAATTAACCACTTCAATGAAGCGTTCAATCGAATCATATAGGGATATGAATTTTCAGACAGCTATAAATAGAAAACAGCGAATAATTTGGTTTAATGTACCATTCCGTCATAATATCTGTTCACCTATCGCCAAATGATTCTTTTCCTTATTAGATAAACACTTTCTGAAGAATCAGACAAGTAACATCTGTAGAAATATCATATTTTAATAGAAATAATGTTAAATTTACCTTCATCAGTACATGTATGTGCAACGACAGGACTAGAATGCATTAATCTTAAAGAGAATCTTTATTCGTGTAACGGACTTAATCCTCTAAATCATATATGACACATTTCTTGTCTTTCTAAATCGATAGGTTACGGTGTCAAACCAATTACAGTTGACAATTCCGAGGTATTTAAATGTATAAAGCACTTTAATCAACACGTACACTTTTTAAGAATCCAAAATGAAATCTGCGCTCGTCTATTTACAAATAAATGTGGACATATGGCCTTTCAAATATGATATTGTTCATAATTGTTATATTTTTGTTATATTTTTGTTAGATTTTCGTGAATATAATATATGTCAGACATCAAAATAGGGAGAAGAGTGTTGGGAAATTATCAATAATTCGTTTTGCTTTCTTTAATAAACATTTATAACTGTTTTTTTTTACGTAGTAAATTTAAATATGTTTTAATATTTCGAATTCCCTAAAGGGTGAAAGCGAAATAGCCGTGTAATACATTTAACTTTGTTTAAAAGGCAACAATTTTCCTTCAGACAACCTCAATAAATATTTGTTATTTTTGTCTTGAAATATAAAAATAAAAGTGAATAAGTGAGGGCGAAAGAGAAAGAGAGAGTCGGGGAGAGAGAGAGAGAGAGAGAGAGAGAGAGAGAGAGAGAGAGAGAGAGAGAGAGAGATAGAGAGAGAGAGAGAGAGAGAGAGAGAGAGCAATATACGATAATGTTCAGACAATACGTCAAAGCTTTTTTATTGCTGATGTGTATAATGGTCGTGATTATATCTATATATATATTTTTTTCCATACATAAATACAAAATAGTTTCACTTAATAAATGCACTGATTCCTTGACAATTACGAAAAGCGGACACAATTGTTCGCACTCGATCTAATTTAAACTTAAAATGAATCTCATAACCTATATTAAGTTCATTAAATAAATAGATTTATAATTCAGTTATGTTATTTATGTAGTTATCTAACTATACATCAACATATCCATCGATCTTTCTATGTATCAATCAACATGAATTTAACTCTGTCTCTCGATAAATAACATATATACAGCCTGCGATAGGTAAATTTTGTCGACTACAGAGTGTAGAAAGATCCCTTGGGCAACGTCTGTGAGAAAAACAGCATCATGATGCAATTCACTCTGCCAGGTTTGGAAATGACATGCTGTAATGCTTGGCATCCGGGCCGGAAGCTCCGATACGAGCAATTCAGAGTGTTTGGAATAGTGTAATCTCACGACATGTACGAAGATTGATGGATGGCAACAGATGGCGGCATCATGCCACACAAGCAGGAGAGCCCAGTTATGGCTGCCAAGCAGTTTTTGCGACCACATCACCCCTAACATCTGGCCACCTAATTTCCCAGACTGCAACCCCCATGATTATTATGTGTGGGGCGCAGTTGAGCGACAGAACTACAAAACTACTTGTAAAATCAAAGATGACCTGAAGGCAAGGATTATTTGCAGCATCCACCATCTTAAACAAGGAAACCATCCAGAAAAGTTGCGGGAGACTCCGAAGTCTTCTGGAGGCCGTGGATGAAGCCAATGGCGATTTGTTTGAATAAATTTACTCTTTAGTATATCAAGATATCTTTGTGTAATTTTGGTAAATGTATCCGTGTGTATATATATACATATATACACATACACATGTCTATATATACATACATTTTCACGTGAGTTCTGTCACATTGTAAATCTAACTCCCTAGATTTCTAAACCGATTCCAATTAATTATATTAAATGTACACATTTGAAGACGTCCTTAGCATTTCTGCCTGAGACTAACTGAAATATTTGTATGCATAGATGACTATATGTCTGTATGTGTCATACCTGTATATACGTCGTTGTTTAAACACACACACGCACACATATACTTAAACGCATATATATATATATATATATATATATATATATATATATATATATATATTATTTGCACACTCAAATGTATACTTACATTCACTCATTCACAAGGACGCGTGTTACTAACCAGAGATGAAAGGATTAACAGAGTGTTACGTATTAAAGTTGATGGTTTTATAGGCCTACATTTAGTTGGCTCGATACCCAGATTGAGTGAAAATGAAAGTGATCCGTTTAGTGCATTTTATTCATACATACATACAACAATATATATATATATATATATATATATATATATATATATATATATATATATATATATATATATACACGCGTATAATATTATATGATATAAGATAATCTATTACATATACATATATATGTATATATTCATACACATGGGTATACGCACACACAGATATATACGAATATATAAATGTATGGATATATGTATATGTTTAAATATATATGTGTATGTGTCATCTCACTTGACATGAATGGCACTATAAATGTAAACTTTGCAGAAAGGAATTGAAATTGAGAACCGCTATATTTATTACATTTTCTAATATCGAATATTAAAAGCGCCTCTAAAATAAACGAATTTCACTTCTAACCAATCCAGTTGAACTTTAGCGATAAAATGAAAAGAGAGGTTTCCTCTATGATTGTAGCGACAGATCCTTTGACACTGGGTCAGTTATAAGAGATTATCGGATTTCAGTTGATATATACTTAGTGTGCTGTTACCGCATGATTTCGTGGGTAAGAATCTTGACAACGTAACGAAGTGTTTTCGGTTATCATCGCATTTCTCCTATCCTTGTTTCGTGTCAATTAAATATTTGTGCATGAAATATTGTAGATGGCATTTCGGAAGCTCTTGAAAAGAATCATCATGTGTTTGGTGGTTAAACTTGATCCCTAACTTGTCTATTTGGTTGCTGCACACAACAATTCGCTGTGATTACTGGTATGAACATTGGTGTCCGCATTAAAACCAATTTCTCATCAAAAGGCACTGAATTGCCATGCTCCTAACAGGAAAAGAGATTATTCAATAGTGCCAAGACTGGTCGCTCCTTTAATTTGGCGAAGATATCATGAAAAAATTATTAGGAAAATCAGAAAACTATAAGTAGAAATACACGCTTGACAAACGTAGCGTGTCGGTTATCAGCACGGAGGATAATGAGCAGCGTAATCCGGCTCTGGGCCATTCTCTCACCAGCAGCGTATTCATTCTTTTCTATTCTAAGCACATGGTCCAAATGTTTGGGCGAGGGGTCCAGTCGATTAGATCGACCTAGTATGCTACTGGTACTTAATTTATCGACCGCGAAATGATAAAAGGCAAAGTCGAACTCGGCGGAATTTGAACTCAAAGAATAAAGACAGACGAAATACCGCGAAGCATTTCGCCCGGCGTGCTAACGTTTCTGCCAGCTCGCCAGTAATTTGTTTATAATGATAAAATGTAAAGATCACCTTGACGGGAAGCTTGAACAATTACCGCCACACAAGGCCTTCTATCAGATACCAATTATCCGTGTTACTGCATTAAATATAAGGAAAGCATAACCGTTTTCTTTTTGATTAGTGTAGATTTACGCCAAAGTAACAACACACATAAACACAGATACACATACAAAGTAATTTAGCACGCAGATTAGGAATGTAGAATGCTGCAACCTTAATGGCAAGCGACAAACAAGGTGTGATGTAACTACATAATTTCTCCGACCTTCTAGAATTATCTGATGTTCTCTCACAAATCCTTCCTAATCATCTTTTAAGTTTTTTTAATGGCAAAAATTAAGAAACACCATTGACTGCTTCTCTCTAAATAATGAAATATCAAATTAATCAATAAAGAAAAAAATAGGAAACAATCATAAAAAATGTTAGTCAACATGCTTATATTTTGATGTTAATTTTACAAATTACTCTGCAACTCACAAAGAGGTTTTAGTGTGACCATTTTTCTAAGACTTCTTGCGTATTCTGTGCGCTAGTTGCATGTACTAATGCACAACGAAACAAAAGTGAATATGTAAGTTTTTTTTTTGTTCTGATTTTGGATGAAGTACTTAGCACTCATTCGAAGTTTGAACCTCGAATAATCTCCATTGTCAGAAATAGTATGAAAGAACATTAACGATTTACCATCAATATTTTGAAGGCAAGGAGAAGATACATGCTACAATAGTTCTACAATAGAACTGCTGGCCTCGTGCCAAACCTTGACTCCAATTTATACACAAGGTCAGTGACTTTGAGCAGAGAAGAAGTGAGACGATTATATCGAGTTCCATTATTTAACAGACATTTTATTTTATGAACCTCCGAAAATATAAAAAGCAAAATTCACTTCGGCTGACATGGATGGCCAGAACAAAATAACAAGACATAAATGTTGCAATTTACCTCAAAATGAACCGAGATGGCAGAACCGTTGGAACACTAGGCATAAGGCTTAAAGCTATTTCTTCCGACTCTTAACGGTTTGAGTTCAAATACTGCCGAATTTAACTTTGACATTCATCTTTTCGAGGGTCAGTAAGAGTAGTAGTGGTACATGCGTTAGTAGTACAAGTAATTCTAGAAGTATCTGTAGCAGCAGCAGTTGTAATGGTGGTAGTGGTGCTTGCTGCAGTGGCGGCGGCGGCAGCGATGGTATCATTTCGTAGTGGTGGAAGTGGTAGCCGTTTGGGGATGGTGGAGGAGAAGGAAGACGCCGATGTCGGTGGTGATGGTGAGGATGTGTTGAGGAAAAGGCTAAACGAATGATGGCGGTAGCGATAATTGCAAGGATTACGACGATGACGATAATGATGATGATGGGGATAACGATAGGGATTGATTATGACGATCATGACGATGACGTCGGTGATAATGATGCTGATGGTGATGTCGATAACCTTAGCCAAACAGTGTTAAATGTCTTGACCAAGAACATATGAAAATGTAATTATCGCTATAATGAAGTCACACACCAATGTGGCAAGAATTCCTTATTGCAATTCAACCAATCACCAGTCGCCACCTAATTAATCTCCTCCATCACTGCAATTCTTGCTCCTAGAGAATATTTCTGTTTAATTACGCTTCCAAGACAGGTGTTAATCTAATTTAATTAGCTGTTTTAGTTAATATTTCATATACCTTTCTCACCTCTCTCACTCTACCTGCCTCTATCTATCTATCTATCTATCTATGTCTGCCCACTTCATTCTTCTATATTTCTCTTTTCCCTTCCATACATATATACATATATCCTATATATATATATATATATATATATATATATAGTTGTGTGTGTGTGTATGTATGTATACATACATATATATATATATATATATATATAGTTGTGTGTGTGTATGTATACATACATACATATATATATATATATATATATATATATATATATATATATATATATACATATATATAAAGAACGATATTTATACAAGTATATATAGATCCATATCTATTTACATGTGCATATATACTTGTGTATATGCGTATGTATGTATATATATATATATATATATACATGTATGTATGTATTAATCGGTATGCATTTTGTATATATGTGTGCTTGGAGTGTATGTGGGTGGGTGTGCGCGCGCGTGTGTGTGTGTGTGTTTGTGTTTGTGTGTGTACCAAGCGATACCTTATTCGTGGAAATATAGCGCAACGAGGAAGATAATGCCATAAACGCTGGAACCAATCAGGTAATGGTAGGTGTTAACACATAGCTCCATGCTTATTGCTCTATAACATCACATAGAGTGCAACACCAAATTGATCATCCAACCGCTGTGTGCAGTATCATTTCACCGACTCACCAGACTGGCATAGTTTTAACGTGTGAACTTTATTGTTCAGGTTAATTTAATATAAAACTTTCCATTAAGTTCCGATAATAATAATAACAATAAACAGAAGAATGTTTCTAATATATTCAGACAAATCAAAGAACTTATTACCCAGTGTATTGCTTTCATAAAAGACGAAATGGTTGATTGGCTGAGATAAGACACAATAACATTATCACCTAATGGGTTACGGGTACAAATTCACTACTGTTGTATCACTGTGTTTCTAGGTTGTAATAATATTTCCATCTATGTTCGGCCGTGCCACAAGATCTTGCAGATAAATAACACATTTCCAGGCTAATATTTTTAAGAACCATTTTTCCATGTATAATTATTTTTGATCAAAAATGGTAAAGGTGACTAATTCAATCAGGAGAAAATGGTTAAGATAAGAATAAATCATTATTTTCTTTCTATATATTTTCTAATATTTACGACACCGACATCAATTTTTCAATGCGGTGAATCGGCAGAATTTGTCGGAGCGCATTTTATTCTGCTTGGTCGAGCTCTGCGTTCAAATCTCGTTGATGTTAATCTATGTTAACTCTTTGGCTTCTATCATTTTGGGGTCGATAAAAAGATCAAAAAAATGAAGTGACATAGAGCGAAAAATTTGTGGAATTGCCAGAGTGTGAAACGACTTGATTTGCATTATCTGATTCAGGTGAGTGTATTGTGAATCCAAATTCTATCTTGTAATGCCGAGAACACTGTAGCAAGAGACTGGGAGCCGTTTAGGATCCCGCTAATGCTGATGGACTATAAGTACCACGTGAGTTGAAATAATATGACAAGAAATAAGAAGAGGACCTGGCAAAAAACCCGCCTCTCGCAAGGACAATATAAGTTCTTTACTTAAAGCAGCGAGCTGGCAGAAACGTTAGCACGCTGGGCGAAA
>NC_142946.1:1322255-1337255 GCF_046866305.1 Octopus bimaculoides
GGGTGTACATGCCAGTGTGAGTGCATGTATATCTGTGTACGTGTGTATGTGTGTGTGTGTGTAGCCTGTATGTGTGGGTACGTTGGCTGATTGCATTATTAAATTTAAGTATTATATCATCTTAAGTGTCTCCTTCAAATGACTCTTCTTCTTTCTGCACTACTTTCTTAAACCAATCCGAGTTCAAGCCCAGTCATCACCACCACCATCATCACCATCACCATCATCATCATCATCATCATCATCATCATCATCATCATCATCATCATCGTTCTCATAATCAAAATCCCAGATAATTTACTCGTAATGCAAACGAAAGAAAAATAAACAACGAAAAATCAGCATCAAATGCAGGAAAAGCCAAACAAATGAGAATTGTGTAATAATATACATTCAGATGTATATATTTATCCATATATTCTACACACACGCACGCACACACATACACAAATGCATTCGCACGCACATACATATATACATATATAAACACAGAGACACATATCGATACCTATAGGTTGTGTTCATATATACACATATGCAACAACTTATAAATATATAAGTGAATATATACATATAACATATGTATATATATATGCATACATCTATATATGTATGTATGTTTGTATGTATATGTATATATGTATGTCTGTATGTATATGTTTATACATATGTATGTATGTATATACGTATATGTATGTATGTATATACGTTTATGTATGCGTGTGTATATATATATATATATATATATATATGCATAGACCAATTAAATGCAGGCATTGATACACAACATGCTAACTCACACATACACACACACACATACACACACACACACATACATATACATGTATGGCTTTGTTAGTTTCGGTGTGTATACTGTACAAGAGTAATCGTTATGAATGTGAATATATATACATACGTATACACGCACACTCACATATGTATATATATATATATATGCGCGCGTGAGTGTTTGTGACTATGCATGTGATTGTGTGCGTGTGTGTATGTGCGTGGCGGGGTAAGAGAGAGTGTGTGTGTGTCACTAACCCTACGCTGAATGCTTCAGGAAGATATCTTGTTTTGTGTGTTTCTGTGTTGAAGTTATTTATCGTTTGTGTTTGATATTCGCAGTAATTAGATCTATTCAGGTGAAATATGGAAGAAGATACCTTTCCCATGATATGATTTTTATATATGAGGAATGCATATATGAATGTATGTATGTATAAAATCACGTTAATATTAATACTGATGTATACATTTACATTAATACTGATGTATACATTTACAGACGCATACAGAACGTCATACTCATTGACACATACATAAGTATATATATTCGTACATACACTTATATGCACACACATACATAGGAACGACACACAGACATATACATTTATATACGCATGAATGCATGTATATGTAAGTATGCATGCATATATATATATACATGGAGAGAGAGAGAGAGAGAGAGAGAGAGAGAGAGAGAGAGAGAAAGGGAGAGAGAATGATTGAACGACAGAGAAAAAGAAGGGTGTGAAGGCTTCACATCGAATTATTCACACATTTATATGCAAAAATGAACATTCGATACTCATATATATATGTGTGTATATATGTATGTGTATGAATTCTAACGATGAGTGTTGGTATGTTTTCACCCATATTAGTTACAGATTCACATACACAAACACATACACACACACACACACCCGAACGCATATATATATATATATATATATATATATATATATATATATATATATATATATATATATATATATATATATGGGTGTGTGTATATGGTATCTATGTATATCATATATTATATAGCCGTTTATATCAGATAATATTTAAGATGAGTTGCATTTTAATCAGCTATCCTTCTGTTTTCCGCTGGATGTAGGCACTAATGTCTGTTTAACCTAATTTCGCAAGAAATACTTATCTGTGAACCGCTGTGAGGTCTCTGGAGTTTTTTGTATAGATTCTGCGTATAAAAGAGTAATAGTGGAAGTAGGTGTAATAATAGAAATGGTGGTTGTTAGCCGGTAGTTGGAGGTAGCAGCCATGAGGGTGTAGAGGAGAAAGAAGAAGAAGAAGAAGAAGAAGAAGAAGAAGAAGAAGAAGAAGAAGAAGAAGAAGAAGAAGAAGAAGAAGAAGAAGAAGAAAAAGAAGAAGAAGAAGAAGAAGAAGAAGAAGAAGAAGAAGAAGAAGAACATATTGCGTATGAAGGAAAGGAGGGGGGCGAGTGAAGGAAAAGAATACGGAATGATTGGAGTGAGGTTTATTGAGTGAGGTGCAGACGGAGGAGAGGAAGACGATTGTGGAGAGATGATTTTACGGATAAGAAAGAGGAGGGAGTTTAGAAGAAGAAGAAGACATGTGAACGGGTAAAGGGTGAACAAAACGAAGAAAAGGGAGACGGAGAAGGAAGGAGAGGAGAAGAGGAAGAAGAAGAAGAAGAAGAAGAATCAGCTGATGGTGATGAAGAGAAGGAAGAAGATACTGATGTCGACGGCAACGAAGTTCATAAAGCAAATCGTCATTGTCTTGATCCTGTATTATTTCATGAAAATGGCGAGTTACCCCACGGCCCAAAAGTTTCATCATTCCATGTCTTTTGGGGTTCATCCCCATCATGAATACCTTTCATACCTTCAGCTCTCACCTTCATCTTCTATGTTTTCTGATATAACCTTACCTACACAAGCGTCAATTCATACCCTCCTCTTTTTCTTTCATTTTCAATTATGGTTTCACCTTCCAGACTTTCTCTCCATCATCTTCAAACACTTTCAGCTCTCACCTTCCATACATTCAGCTCTCAACGTCCATACATTTAGCTCTCACCTTCCATATATTCAGCTCTCACCTTCCATACTTTCAGATGTATCTAAAACATAATCAAGGTTACAGAAGCATCGCTGAAAAGATGTGGGCGAGTTCAAGGCCTTCTTTCAGGGAAACACGTAACCACAAATGAGGCAGAAGAGAGGACGAGGACGCATAAAAGTAGCTTGGAGCGGGATACTGAGAGCAAGCTGAGAAAATTCAGGGGATCAACTGGAGAGAAATAGAAAAATAAAAACTGCCCAGTGTTGTGAACTGTGGATAAAAGTCGCCGATAGCTTATCGTTCACAAGGGGCAAAGTGCTTAAACAAGTATAGTACTGAAGTGGGTAGCATCAATTTATCTTCCTCTAAATGTGTTTTTTTGTACCTGAAGTAGAGGTCAATATGTAGCCACGTAAATTTACAATCTGTCGTCGTGCAAAACTTATGTCGACCGTGACATTCATCCTTCAAGATTCAATACCACACACCACACACACACACTGGCAGAAATTGTGTTGATGGTGTCGTTACTCTTCCCATTCGTGCTTAACTGTGCAGACATTGCAAAAGTCATGTCATTACATTTGCTTGACTCTTCCCTGTATTTACTAGACATTGCTCACCTGTTAATTGGCAAAGGTGTTTGAAGGTCGATTCGCATACTTTTGATATATATTACAGGTCTCTATGTTCTAACGTATTAATCCTTCTGGCATTTTTAAAACAATAAGCATTCATTTTACGGCGAATGCATTTGTTATTTCTAGCATGTCGATTAGCCAGTACAGTTTCCCTTACAGACACGATAAGAAAATTAGTCATCGTCTGCTGCAATATTAAATCACTTCATAAGTTCACAAAATTGTATAATAATTTTGCGATGATTTTCATTGACGCAAGGGCCTTACTCAAAGACTTTCGTTGCATTTCGATTCATTCAGCACTCAATGATTCTCTATGCCATTGAATTTGTGGTTTATCTTCTTCTGAGGTCGACTTGTTCCTTTCAAATTCCCTGCATAGATATTACCCATAATGCACTTGTGATGATTTCATCGTGTATGATCTGCTCCTTTGAATGTTGACCTTCTTTTCCAATTCACAAATTAATATTTGAAATTGGAAAATAATGGATACGTTTGAAGTGAGAGAAAGATGAAAAGCGAAAATGTGTGGGTAGAACTGCTACAGATTCCCTTCAAAGCAACCGTGTATAAAGTTTCCAATTTATAACAAATGTATGCGTTCTTCTGCTAGAAGGTTTCTGTATTGATTTCTGTTTATATATATTATTAGCCCTTGTGAGAAAAAGAAGGTCAGATCACCTCTTGGTTAGATGTAAACAATCTATAGAATAATGTCGCCTTTCAGTATAACAACACAGTTGAAGAGAATATTGTTGCAGAGAATATAGACTTGGTGAATTAATTATTGGAAGCGTGCTTATTGTTGTCCTAAAGGAAGTATGTTATTAATACGACACATTGTTAGTGATGTTTTGTTTAGCCCCAGATCAGCCATGACCGAGAAAGGGCAACAATGAATGGCTTCCCACTCGTTAACATCCCTTTGCTTTGTTTATCTGGAACTAACTATAGAAAGTGTCTTTTGTTTTGAAGAGCCAGCGGTGGAGGGGCATGACTTCAGGGATACATGGGTTCAATTTCTACATGTTAGAGCCAAACAACAGTCACAGACTTCACTTGTTTGAAACCAGTCATTTATACTACGGCGCTTAAACTCCTATATCCCTTATCTACATCGGTAGAGTCGTACAGAACGTCATGGCAAGTTCGATTTTGCAATCAATCATTTCAGACTGAATTAAATCATAAAAATCAAAGGTAGAAACGTTTGCGTTGCGTTCTGAGTTTGAATACAGTCAGGTTCCATTTAGGTGGCAGACTTAATACTTAGTCTGTATACCGGCGGCACCTGGGACGTTGGGTGCTTCATCTAGAGAATAGTATTACAAGCATCAGATCTGTCATTTTGACGATAACTTCCTACCTCTCTCCATTCTATCATTCGCAGGGTACTGTAAACAGACATGCGCACTCTCTTTCTTTCTGAAAAACGATTAAAGGAGCACATTTAAATACAATTTCGTATTTCATTTCTGTTATTACGGACGAAATAGTTACAGCAACTATCAGCAAGATTTGAAAGAAGACATCATACGACGTACAAATGAGTGGAAATTTGCTACCACAGAATCAATCATTGCATTGGCTTGAAAAATAATGCTGTTCTATGAATATAACGGTTTAACAAAACACACACAGACACATACAAATACAAGCGCTCGCGTGCGCGCAGAATATCCGTTCAAACTGTGATTCTTTTTCTAGATTAAAATTTATGGTATTTTACGAGATTTCTTTTATTGGGAATACCAAGAGTAAGAAGAGAGCGATAACAATTTCATATGCAAACGCACAGCATATTAATAACTTATTTGGTTTCCAGCATTCATTTAGAAAGATTACTAAATATTAAGTTAGAAAACGACAATATTCAAAGTGATAAGTTATAGACATGAAATTTCAAAAAATATGGAGTTTAATCCAGTCTAAGGAACGGAAGATCAGTGACACCAAGAAATTCATACGAGCAATAACAAGTACGTAGATAGATAGATAGATAGATAGATAGATAGATAGATAGATAGATAGATAGATAGATAGATAGATAGATAGATAGATAGATAGATTGATAGACAGGCAGACAGATAGACAGATAGCTGGACATAAACACACATACCTATATATATAGGCGCAGGCGTGGCTGTGTGGTAAGAAACTTGCAGTACCACTTTGTCACACTTTGGGCAAGTGTCTTTTACCGAAGCCTTGTGAGTGGAAACTGAAAAGAAGCGCGTCGTATATATATATATATATATATATATATATATATATATATACGTATGTATGTATCTATGTGAGTGTGTTTGTCTTCCCATCATCGCTTGACATCCGCTGTCGGTAAGTTTACGTCCCCTTCACTTAGAAGTTCAGAAAAAAGAGACCGCTAGAATATGTTCCGAGCTTTAAAAAAAACCTAAGTACAGTGGATTGCGATTCCCGTTGACAGCGTGTTGATATCTTAAATACTTATATTATAGAAATTAGTTCAGTTCTCTGACGCCTAATGGATTTGCTGTGTATATCAGTAGATTGGCTGATTATTTTTCTGGTATCGATGGAGTAATGCAGACACCCCTGATCATGACTCACTGATGCTCCATAATCAATTAAGGCTGCTCTACACATTTTCTTTCTTTCAATCTACGGGGAAATAGTTAAATTTGCGATGTTTTCAATATGAACTATGTAGGTTTACATATATTAATGATTGATTTTATGTAAAGTCTTCTATAAAGACAATATAACATTCATTTGAAGGATAACTCATTACTTTTTAGGAGAGTAAATGTTTATTTTTATAAGAAGAGTATTGACAGACATGCTATATTTTGTTTCTGTAAACACATTGCCGTTGTCTAGATAAAGAAACTAATACGGCAATTACAAAGCGATAGAAATTTCCGAAAGCATCCAACAGTTTTGCAATTTACTGTTCAGAGGGGATGATATTGAGAATTTCTGTGGCATGAATTGTGTTTTATGTAAACAAACCAAATTTCAAAACGTCACATGTTTAGAATAAACGAATGTACCACGAGAATAGACGCAGACGTTTGTATAAAAGTTAAGCGAACGGTAAAATATGCGCGTACAAGCACGCACAAATATACATCATGTGCACGCACACACATTCCATATATACGTTTATATATATATGTATGCCTGTGTGAGAGTGTCTCTTGGAGCGTAAGAATATGTGTGTGTGTGTGGGTGTGTGTGGGTGTGTGTGTGTGTGCGTGTATGTGTGCATGCGCGTATATATATATATATATATATATATATATATATATATATATATATATATATATACACATATATATATATATGAAACGGCAATATACATATTTATATCCAAAAGCACGCGTGCACACATGCCCATACACACGCGAATGTATACACATACGCATACACTTGTATATGATGTATACACTTAGAAATGTGCCTAGCGGTATATATATATATATATATATATATATATGTATATATATATATATATATATATATATATATATATATATATATATATATATATATATATATATATATATATATATATATATATATATATATATATATATATATATATATATATGTATGTATATATATATCTGTGAAATGTTTGATAGATAACTAACGAATACTGTTGATATCTAAAAGAGACAAGCACACAAGCAAACATTATTATTATAATCGTCTCCACTTTTGATCACCATAGCACCATAGGATGCAAATAAAAGTGACGCGGAATACACTAGAAAGAGAGCAGAAAACATTTCACTGGATGTATATAAAAATTGAAAAGGAGATGAGAGGAATGGTAAAGTGAGATAAGTATTGAAAAGAAGCTTGCAATGATAAACAGAGACCATAAAATTTATGAAGAAAAAAATACAATTAGAATACAAACAGAAAATTTGTGTAAAAAAGCACTGTAAAAATATCAAATAAAAGCCACGTTGTATATTTGTAAAGTACAGGGAAATTAATATGATATTCTGGCAAACATCCGGGTATTTATGGTTTCTGCTCATTTATTGTCCTTCATTTTTATTTTAATATATATGTTCGCTTAATGTTTTTTCGCGTGCTTTATCTTCCGCCATTTTTGCCCAGATTACTCTTACTAAAACCAGCTTAGCAGACATCACATATATACATAAATATCGTGTCTATACATGTACCTATGTATGTTTGTACGTAGGTATCTACATATGTATGTACGCATGTATGTATGTGTGTGTCTCGATATTCGTATCCCTTTCCTTTTCTCTCTCTCCGACTCTTGCTTTAAACATATATGTGTGTATGTGTATATACATACACACACACACACACACACACACACACACACACATATATATTTATATATATATATATATATATATATATATATACATACAGATTCACAAAATACTTCCCTCTATACATAATCATATATATATATACATACACATTTATGTATGTATGTATATATATATATATATGTATGTATATATATATATATATATATATATATATATATATATATATATATATATATATATATATATACACGTTCATATGTATATTTTTGCAATATATGTGCGTGTGTGTATTTATAACATATTCTTAAGGTGTAGTTATCAACACAACGTGTATTAACATGTGTGTGTGTCTGTTGTTTATGTGTGTGGTTGCATGTGTGTGTGTGTGTATGCGTGTGTGGAGAAAAAAATATGCATATATGTTTATACTTGGATATTGAAGCATTCATTTGTATGACTACGTGTGTGAAAGAGAGAAAGAGAGAGAAATAGAAAACAGAGAGAGGGTGGATGAGAGAGAACCTGTACACATACGCACGAAATTATATTTAAGTAATTTTTACAACTCTTGTAACCAATACTTAAAGGAGATTTACAATGAAATACACTCATCTGCACACATACACATACACATACACATAGACGCGCACACACACGCACACACATATATGTATATGTATGTATGTATGTATGTGTGTGTGTGTGTATATATATGCATATATATATATATATATATATATATATATACACACACATATGGTGTGGAAAAGTTAAATGGACGCAAAATGAAAACCGCCAATAACACAAAGAACAACAATAATGTGCTACTAACAATAACAACAATATTAACGTCAACAAAATTAGAAAAAAAAATACAGATCGGCAGCTATAAAACAACAAGAACAACAATATTTTGTGGATAGAAACAAATAATGGAAAAAATTATTCGAGAATAAAAAATTCAGGCAGTTAACGAACACATCCAACTGACATACGTAAAGACAAACATATATCTCCAGAATCACCATCGCCATCACCAATTACAACAACAACAAAGAACATGCATTAGTATTATCGCCGCCACCGCAGCCACTACCACCAGGAATATTTGGCAGTCAATTTGGGGAAGAAATTTAATTTACTTAATGTATTCATTTGAACCGTTCAGTCACCGACCACACCCCGAACTTTCATTGCTTACATCAATCAGCCTCTTTTTATACCGAGCTCACAAAAGAACTTGTTCGTGAATGAGGTATAATGGTAGAAAGAACAGCTTAATCTCCCTCAAACCAAGCATTGGTGTCTTATATTACTTCCCAGATCTTGGCATTCGGCCATTCAATTCGGGGAGCGACTTAAGTAGATTTCATGAACCCCACTGTCCAATGAGTGAAAAGATATATCATCGATCCCGAAATTATAGTAGAAAAATTCCGACCTCGGCGGAATTTGAACTGAGAACGTAAGGCGGACGAAGTGCTGTTAATAGTATTTTACCCAGCGTCCTAATGATTCTTCCAGATCACAGCACTATTCGTTTCTTTGAATAAAAAATATATATATCTTGATGGTCAGGCCTGGAATGTCTTTGATCGTAAGTGGGCTTAATAATTTCGAACTTGAGATGAAGCAAAACCATCAAAATGACATTCACATTAAGAACAACAACGATGAAGAGAGTGACACGGTGCCTCAAGTATCCTTTACCAATGAAAGAATTCAATAAATATTCCCTATGAGGTTGATCAGTCTGCTAGAAGAAGCAGCCAAATGTTCCTTGAATGATACCTTTACGTGTTACATATATTGTAGATAAACGAGGCCATGGAGAAAGACGATGTGGCTATTGCATATCGTTCAGGGTTGACCTGGGGTCAAATATCAGTATCGGGAGCAGCAGCAGCAGCAATAATAGCAACAATAGCAACATGAAGTTTAGCATGGTAAAGAGAACGATAAGAAATACTGTTAGTAACATCATAACTACCATCGTGAACAACAAGAATATCATCTGCATCAACATTAGCATCACCACCATCACCGCCACCGCCACCTCCACCACCACCACCTCCACCACCACCACAATTAACAATAATAATAAGAACAACTCCACCACCGCCACCACCACAGTGACCGTCGCCGGCACCGTCACTGCAGTGAACACTTCCGCCGTTGCGACCAAAACAGCAATTAACAGTATCAACTCCACCACCACTACCATCAGCATCACCAGCCAGAGCAACCACGGAGCAAAAATTACATAATTCCAGACTACGACATCGTTATCCTCCATTGTTAACAACAACAACAACAATAACGACGACAACAAAGACAACAACATCAGCAAAAACATAACTGACATGGCTACTGTTACAAATGCCATTTCGTTGCTCAGCAACCAGGAATGTTCTTCCCCCTCCCCTTCCACTGTTATATTGAAACTCAATGTATTTGGATATTTCATTGGTTCTTATCAGAGAAACGAGGCCAAACTCTGCAGAACGTGGGTGACGGTGGCGGATGGAAGGAAGTGTATCAACGAACAATACACGTCTCCACCCTTAACAACTGCCGTCAATTTCACTAAACTTCAGTTTCATTCCCAACAGCCAACAGTCTGGTCGTTAACCTCAAAACCACATTCTAAACATGTCACCTTATTTGTAAAAGGCAACCAGCCTGAGAGGGCCACGTGGCATCTGAAGGTGCAGTTGGACTCAACACGTCTATGAAGCTTTGTTTGTTTGTTGTTGTTGTTTTGGTTTCTTTCCATCCTGAACTGCTAGCAGCCAGTCCAGGGTGGAAGTTGAGCACCCTCGAGAAAAGGCTTCTTTATTGATGGTTTCACAATGAATTTTCTTTTACAGATCTCTGACGAGAGTTCCAATACGAAACTTTTGATCTGGTAACCGATTATAGGAAACACAATTCTATTTACGATCGATTCGTACTGTTCATATGCCGGGGTCACAGCGAGAGTTTAGAGGCAGAAAAAGTATCAACATCATCATCATCATCATCATCATCATCACCATGATCATCATCGCCATCATCCTAATCATCGTCATCATCGTCGTTGTCGTTCACCGCATTCAGGTTTCAAGCCAATATTTTTCTCACTTGCTGCAGGTAGTCTTTCTGTTTTTTTGTTTTTTTTTCATACCGTTGTGCTTAATTCCTTTTGGCCACCACTACGAATGCATCAACTGGTGCCGCTGATGATGCTACAACGGTTAATTCTATATCTAAAGCACGTTATTATCGTTTTCATAATAATCATAAAATTTTTTGTTTTACCTTTCATATTATCGTTGGCAAATATGTCCACATTGTATACTTGCCACTACTACATCGTCCATCATTATCAAACAGATGCGAGACACAAACCGCTTAGAGAAGCTAGTAATCAGATCTAAATGTCCTGGGTTGGTATTGAACCTGAAACCTAGAACAAAACCAAAAACACTTTTGCATGTCCAAGCCCCTTCTGCACGTGACAATATTTGATGTATATATAGCAACCAAATAATTAATTAACAAGTTTACTGACACATCCTTCCAGAGTGATCAAAGTTAATGGATGTGTGATGATTCCTCAAAAGTATGCCGAGATATTTTATCAGTTCAGTCATTCGGTCATCCGGTCATTCGGTCATTCGGTCATGCAAACATTTGTGTTTGGTTAATTTAAAAATTTAACAGATAATTAAAGACCAAAACAGGAGCGAATTTTATTCAGCAAATATTTAAAAGGCAAAATAATTAATTCACGAGTACATACGCAAGGAGAATGACGACGGGGAGAAAGAAAGAGAGAGAGAGAGGGGCTGGAAGAGAATGAATTGAGCATAAATGAAATGTATAAGACGAAAGACGGAGAGAATGAATAATAAACGAAGGAGGAAGGAAAGAGGATATGAAAATAGAGTCCATTAAGATAATGGATTTTAGTATATATTGTATGTTTTTGTTGTTATATTTTGGGTATTTTTTTAATTCTATTTTATCTTATATCAGAAGAAATAATATTAATTGATTGTGATCCATCGTCAATGTAAGAATAACGAAAACGAAATACACAAATAGCAACAAGAAGAATTACAGCACCATTCCTAATGACAAAAACATTAGACACCTTTAAAGGATGTATTTATTAAATTATGCTTCATACATACATACATACATACATACATACATACATACATATATATATATATATATATATACACTTATAGATACATACATACATATATGTGTATGTATATATATATATATATATATATATATATATATATATATATATATATATATATATTAGGTAAAAATACTACTTTAATAACAGGAAGGCGATGACGACGCAGGATATACAAGAAAAAAAAAGAGGGAAATCGTGGTAAAAGCCGAGAAGAAGGAGAAGCGAAAATTAACCATCAGAACGCTCATTACTCCACACCTCACGTCAGACACTAATCACAAGGAAATGACACACAACGACGAAAAGAAAACCATAAAAGCAAAACTATTATATTACTTATCAGAAGATATCTCTACTAAATTGATATAAAATGAGATTCTGGCACTCTTTCTTCCTTCGTTCTTTTCATTCCTTCTTTATTCTTTCTTTCTTTCTTTCTTTCTCTAATCTTATCTTAATGGCGTCACTCTTTATTAAGAAGTACGTCGAACGGGAGCTAAAAAATACCTATGTGCAAACAGTAGTATATCCAAATATACTCACAGGCATTCATACATGCGTGTGTGTATATATATATATGTGTGTGTGTGTGTGTGTGTGTGTGTGTGTGTGTGTGTGTGTGTGTGTGTGTGTGTGTGTGTGTGTGTGTGCATGTGTGCGTGCCTCTGTGAGTAGGCATGTGTACGTGTGTGTGTACATACTAACGCACTCACATATATATATATACAATCATATATATATTAATATATATCAACACAAAGATACATATCGATAAGATATAACTTGCATGTCTATGTAAAATACCAAAACATATTTAGATAGATATACATCTAGAGATAAAATTCTACCTAAATATACAGAGAGAGACACACACATATTGATAAAGGGAAGAAAATGTGTATGAGAACCGAAACGTGTATAATGTATGAAAAATGTGTGTTATTAAATCAATAATGATTAGCTAATATGGTTGATATTAACAGAAATGGAACTTGTCAAAACAAGAGATGATAAACGGGAGTAAGTAAAATATCAGCCGTTTTGACATGAAAGTATTTTGTGCAGTTTCACATATAAATATACGAGACATATGTCTTAAAAACATACGTACACATAAATACGTTTGTATGTGTATGTATATATACAAATATAGGTGTAGGAGTGGCTGTGTGGTAAGTAGCTTGCTACCCAACCGTATGGTTTGCGTTCAGTCCCACTGCGTGGCACTTTGGGGCAAATGTCTTTTAGTATAGCCTCTGCCCGACCAAAGCCTTGCAAGTGGATTTGGTAATATATATATATATATATATATATATATATATATATATATATATATATATACAGAGAGAGAGAGAGAGAGAGAGAGAGAGAGAGTGGGAGGAAGAGAGAGAGAGAGAGAGAGAGAGAGAGAGAGAGAGAGAGAGAGAGAGAGATAAGTGTACATGAATGTGTGTAAGAATTGGTGGATCACTGGTGAATCTATTTCGTTGCATTTACTTTGATCATCGATAAAATAATGAAGTCGATAAAAAAAAAGGTGATGCCTTGCGCCATCTTCTGTATAAGAATATAAACATGTTTACTGTAGCTCTATTGCTCCTGAAGCAAAGAGCATGTGTCTGCGTGGTTACAAGATTTACTAGATATAACAACTAAATTTGGCAGAAATATAGCGTCGAATTTTAAACAAAGATTTATCGTGTGATGAATTTCTAGATAAATACGACGAGATAATCACTGCTGAAAGACCTTTGATCGTACGTTAGATCGATCATGGATCTGTTGGATTTCTATAACAACAACATTAACACCACGTGTTACCTTGGGGCCACATTGAAAGCCTGTTGTTTATAACAGCATAAAATATCCAATATGCAAGAAATTTATTTGCTGAAGCTCTTAGAATATTAATCTCCCTCGTCAATAGATACTTTGAAGCAATTCCCATTGTTCAGAAACGTACGGATGAACTGTTTTAGTAAAACTCTTTGAAACATCATGCGAAACATCAGATAATTGATGTTCTTATCCATAAAAGTCTTCAACAAGAACTTCGCAAATATTTCACATTTCAAAGCGAAGCATTGTGTTATTGTAAATGTTATAATGGATGACGCTTTCCGGATGCTATGCATCCACAAATCTTCATCCGTTATATTATTTCAACATGTTATTGTACAATACATGCAATACATAAAAACAAGTATGGGAAACACCGCTGTTTAAGACGGTGACTACTTGGCCACATGGTTAGAGCGTTGGGTAGAATACTCTTCCATATTTATTTCAATTTTCTATGCGCTGAGTTCAAATTCCGCCGAAATCAAATTTAAATTATATCCTATTAGAATGTGACTTGACAGTACTGTTAGATGTTTCGGAAGGTGTCTTGCACCATTACTTCCAGCTATATGCTTTAAATGGTGGTTGAGGCTACAAAGAATGCAAAAAACGGTTAAGACCCACTGATTTCATGAAAGTTTAAGCAAGCAAGACAACCTGGAAACTGAACGTTAAAAATAGGTCACAGTACAACGGTACTTTTGGGGATATTTCTTCCGTGAGTACATATTTAGCCGCGCGTGTGCGTGTATCTGTCAGTCTGTCCGTCTGTGTCTGTTTCTAAATCTTTCTTTTCTATTTTGGTGGGCTTTTGGCGCCAATTTCCTTCTCAAGAACATGCAATGTACTTCCTATATCGGAAACTGTCCTAAAGCTATCGACCTTACACTGAAATTAAAAATTAAAAGCCAAAGAATCACTTTATAATTCATAAACTTTGGCACACCGGTAATTAACTGTAAATGCAACTCTAATACGAGAGTGTTGGAAAGAGCAGTCGAATCCTTCGAAAATTGTATTTCATCAGGTTTCCTCATCAATACTGTCTTAATAATGAATGAAAAACAACTAGAAAAACAAAATTGCTGCAGAGGATTGGACGGCCGTTGACGAAAGCTTTAATTAAACAGATTTGAACAGGAGATCATCAACTCGGTGTGGCGTCACTGCT
>NC_142946.1:1342255-1347255 GCF_046866305.1 Octopus bimaculoides
CAGATGTGTGTATGTATGTATGTGCGTATGTGTGTATGTGCTTATGTGTTCATATGTGTATGCGTGTATGTCTGTGTATGTCTTTATGCAGTACGTGTGAACGTGTATGTATATAGATAGCTAAATATAGACATAGATATATAGATACATGTGTAAACATTTGTGCCTATGTGTGTGCGTATATAAATATATATATATATATATATATATATATATATATATATATATATATATATATATATATATATATATATATATATATATATATATACATATACACTGTTCTTGACATCATGTAGATGAATACTTTGTACGGGGTTTAAAAGTTGTATACACGAAAATAGAATTAATAAAACCTAATCATTCCCAACATTTTCGATTATCTCCCTTATACCGAAAACATCCCTGTTTACTTCTCCCTCTCTGGAACTCTCCTCCGTCATATCACAGCGAAGAGACGACACAATATCGGTAAAGAAATTTGAGAAATTTGAAAATACGTAACTGATTTTTTCTCCAAAAACAATGTCACTACACGGAATTTTATAACATTTTCCTAACATGACGATTTAAATATATTTTTTAACCATATAACACAAGTCGTCTGTAGTTTTTTACTCTATTTTTTCTTTTATACATCCAACCACGTACTTTCACATACCAACTCTCTCACCCACCCTATATATATATATATATATATATACATGTATATATATATATATATATATATATATATATATATATATATATATATATATATATATATATATATATTATATATATATATATATATATATATATATATATATATATTATATATATATATATATATATATATATATATATATATATATATATATATATATATATAATATATATATGTTCATGTATATATATATATATATATATATATATATATATATATATATATATATATTATCGCTCTTCCAATGCATGTATCAAACTGAAAATGATGGATGAGGTTACGAAATAAATATTTAATTACTTTTGTATCATCGGGAGAGGACACGTGGAATTAATATATCAGGAAAGATTTTGAAAAACGTCGCTTGCATCAGCAGCTCTGGTGTCAGTAGCAGTGAATCTTCATACACCAGTGACAAATAGTATCTGCTACTCTATATATGCATAATATGTTTGCTATAATCAGCTTCACCTTTTGTCTATATGGATTTTAGGCAACATTGTACACAGTCGGCAGATATATACCTTACCTTTGAATGATAGCTTTAAAACTACTACTAGACCTTAGGCGACTACAAAATATAAGAGATATTCAGTTTGTTTCCTTTTTTCTTTTAGGTTTTGCTCTCTTGTTGGTGGTTCTTCATCTCTCATTAACTATTATGTCCTGATCCACTGTTGAGAAGTAACAAAACCGAATACAGCTGGAACTATAGGAAGAACCATTGCGTTGTTTACTTGATTCTATTAAATTTTTTTTTTTTTTTTTAGGTTATCTCTATAGGTTTTCTTTAGACTTCGTAGAATTCAAAGCCGGCAGTGAAATTTACGGCGTTTCGTATAAGGATAAATCTATGTCAACAATGAACTCGAAGATAAGAAAAATAGGTAATGAGTGTAGATGCATATTTCAGGAGCCATTGTTCTTTCGCCATCATCTCATCCGACCCAACAACTATCCTTCAACACATTGCCTGCATATGCACTACGTTTAACGGTGTAACAGAACTGGGAAGACTAATTTACATATCAAACATATTCCTGACAATTGGCAAGTACCAGTTACTAACAAGGCCACAGTATTTCGTTTTGCAACCATAGTATACGACCTAGTATTTGAATATTTTGCAAGTCAATGTTGTGGCTTACCTTTCTCTTAGTAATTGCGATATTATCAACCCAAGTTTTATATCTCTATTTTACTTTCAATAGCATTGCTTACATAGATATATCGTATACGAAACAGCTGCTGCAATTATTATTAACTGGTAATGGAACAGTAGATGCGTATTTTTATATATACCTAGAACTTTGCCACCTCGTTGTTTCTTTTTCAAGAGTTTCGCCCCCAGAACTCACATGCATATAATCAAGCATGACAGTCGTCACATATGTATATGGATGTCTAGATGTGTGTGTGTGTGTATTTAATAACGTATGTAATTCAGAAACACACACACTCACAAACACATACATACTCATACACTCACAGACCGATATATACTCATATACAAACGCACACATACACACACACACACACACATGCACACACACATACACACACAATCACATATATACATATATAGACATTTTCAAAGAGCTTTGATGAATAAATTCAATTCCTTTTAAGACAACATATTATTTTGCACAAATGTGAGCACTTATTCTTTCTATTGAAATTATAAGATTAATGAGCTGGTAGGATCGGTAGACAGAGGGATAACTTCGATCTTCGCAATATTTGTAGAATTTGAACGATAAATATTTGTAGATAACTTGGTAAATAAATTCGTTTTGGGATATATGTTCAACCTTAGATAAACAGTTAAGACAAATACTTTTTATGAAACATATAAATAATAAAAATATATTTTCCAGATTTATCTTTGGCATTTTTCTCAACCTCCTGTGGAATGTCAATGGTAAAGTTAAAGTAAGCTTCCTTTGGACACCGGATATCGTCTGCATTGATATCGACGGATGTTGTCTGCACTAACTACAATGGATATGGGTTATTTTGCCTAAATAACTATTCACCGTGGCTAAAGTTATTATGTATTCACCAGACATAATGAAACAGAATTCTGTTTAAACGTATACATTATATATTATAAAAGCGAATCTAAGATTTCGCACACGTGTATGTTAAAAGGAAATTGCCAGCGTTTAAACAATTGACACACGTTATATTACATCAAGGGATTTCAGAAACAGGAAATACATACGTGTATGTATGCAGATGTATAAATACACAAACACTACACATGCACGCACGCACACACACACAAACGCACGCACGCACGCACACAAACACACACACACACACACACACACACACACACACACACACACACACACATATATATATATACATATATATATATATATATATATATATATATATATATATATATATATATATATATATATACATATATATATATATGTATAAGCTACAAATGATCACGTTATCTGGGGCTACAAAG
Source organism: Octopus bimaculoides (assembly GCF_046866305.1). Taxonomy (NCBI): domain Eukaryota; kingdom Metazoa; phylum Mollusca; class Cephalopoda; order Octopoda; family Octopodidae; genus Octopus; species Octopus bimaculoides. The sequence goes on from NC_142946.1 coordinate 1,345,447, forward strand.
TCTGCAAGACCATATTAAGATTTAAAGAATGACGGCTAATTCGTAATTTCCTTCGTAAACTTGCTCCCAAATCAGTTTAAATTTACTCTAATTTAAGACAAAGAGAAGACATACATACATACATACATACATATATACATACATACATACATACATACATACATACGTACATATATACGTATATTGTAACACAATATGCACACAAATATCAACGCAAAGAATACTGTTGGAAGATTCTCATCAAAACGTCTGGCACGTGTAACCACATCAAGACGGATTCTGTTATTTGGGATGGAGAAAAATGTGTCTGTACCTTGACAGAGGTCAGCTGATACGCTGATATGAATATCTCTTAGAAATGAAATGGAAAGAGGATGACTTTGGACAACTGCTTCGAAATCTCCAGATTATACAGCGTGGTCCAAAACTAGGTTTACAGTTATCACGTACGCATTTTAAGTTCTTTTAGAGCCTTTTATTACATTTAAATTTCTCTCTTGCAAACTGAAAAGGGAGCTTCACAAATTAACTAAATTAGTAAAGAATAATTTGTTTCTTATATTTTATAATTAAGATCTAAACTGTTAATATATGAATGGGAAAGATATAGTTGAATAACTGTAAACCTACTTCTGGGCCACCCTGTATATGAAGATTATAAATTTAAACTTATACCAATAATAATTGCTGCAATTGGTCTGACTAAATACTTAACGGATTGTTTGGATAAGCTAGGATTATCAGAAAAGAAATCGACCAACTCCATCCTCAAAAGAAGAATTTAATAAATTTAAAACAAAATACATACACAAACACACAGACACACACACACACAGGCACGCACACACACACAGGCACACAAACCCAGAGGCACACACACGAACACACGCTCCCATGCACAGAGACACACACACATAGATATATACATATACACACACTCTCTCTCTCCCTCTTTCCTTCTCACACACACATATATACATACATACATACATACATACATTGTTTCGGTGAGTATATAGAATATTTTACGCATTACCTCTACCTTTTAAGCATTAGTTCTGTATTGTAGGAAAAATGAGAAATAAATACGCTAGATCTAATATTCTTCCATTGTGAAGAACTGAGTAGAGAGATCTTCATAGTTCACGTTGGAGAATACTTTGTGAATGAATTGTATTTCCTCGCCATTTTATCGATATTTTTCTCGAAACTGCCAATATGTATTCCATTCGTTCATTTTTCAATTTCCTGAAGTATATGGACTTTATGCAATTCTTCATTGTTACCGCAGATGGAATGGTTTACAAATGATGTAAAGGCACCGTCATTTGATTCATTCTACAATCATTCTCAGTTCCACTGGCAGCTAGACTCGCCTCTATATGCTGCTTTTTTTTTGGTTATATTCTTGCAATTATATATTATACATTACGAAAACAGCGAAGGAACCTTTATGTAGTAAATCGATTTAGTGTAGATAGCAGCCAAATGAACTTTAAATCCCGTCCAACCTTCGCTGTAATCACTGAATGTGTGGAAGGAAGTTTGATGTCAGTCAGAGAGTCATTATGTCTGGAGTAGGAACGAAATAGGATGGTCACGGTTAGAACGTCTTCGGAACGACGACACATGACCAAAGATCAGAGGTCGTTCAGTCAGCGCTGACCATACTGGAACTTCACAACCGAAAAGAAGAGAAAAGAGAAAACTCTCAACTACCACTACTATTACTACTACTACTACTACTACTACTACCACCACCACCACCACCACCACCACTACTACTACTACTACTACTACTACTACTAC
>NC_142946.1:1352255-1377255 GCF_046866305.1 Octopus bimaculoides
CGCACATCTACGGCCTAGTGAGTAGTGCGTTCCATTCACGTCGCGAGATTAATGTTTCGCTTCCCGGATCGGGTGGTATGCTATGATTTTGAGCAAGATATTTCATCTCACATAACTCTCCGTCCACTTCGACGTCTGTCGTGTGGCACACCACGCACATGTCCAAGTAATGTCGATTTGATACAGGGAACGAACCAGTGAGCCGCCCACACATTTGATCGCTGTACACATGTATGTGTAGGTCGTTGAGGCCAGGCCACAATGTGTCTACGTATATAATTACGTATATATATGTGCGTGTGTATATGTGTGTGTACGCATATGTATAACATATTTATGTGTGTATATATTCATAAGTATATATATATATATATATATATATATATATATATATATATATATACATATATATATATAAATATATATATATATATATATATATATATATATATATATATATATATATATATATATATATATATAAATATATATATATATATATATATATATATATATATATATATATATATATATATATATATATATATATAAATATGTATATATATATGTGAGTGGCTGCGTGTTTCTTTGTGTGTGTGTGTACACACACAATTTAATGCACACAGCCAGATATATGCTAGTGCAGTTGAGAGTTGAGAAAATACAAATCAATAAAAAAAAAGTGAAAACGAAAACAAAAATTAAAATAGGGTGAAAGGAAAATGGTGTAACAAGTCAAAACTTTCTTCACCAGACATTTTTTATGACAAATACTTCTGTTCTTTTCCTTAGTTGCACAAACTTTTACTAAGATCTTGGAAGATATTTTCCCTAATGACCAAATGCAAAACATTTTCTTCTTGTTAAACTTACCTACAAAATGCGTTGTTTTTAACGTTCATGTCATTACTGAACTTATAGAAGAAGATTTCAACTTAATTAATTTTTTCAAATATCTCTCTAGTATTCTTTGTTAGTGCTTTAATGTTTCCATCTCCGGTAGAAAAAGATACTGACCAAAAATGTGATGCTAGAAAATACATCGCCAATACATTTGAAACTATGGAAACTGATTTTAAGTTTTAAATGTACTGAAACAATGAAAGAAACGAAAATAAAAGCGATGCACGTGAAAACACAATCACTATACCAAATGCAAAAGTAAAAAAAATTATGATATTAATATAATATTCGATATCAATATCAGCGACGTTTATATATATATATATATATATATATATATATATATATATACAAACACACACACACGCATAGATATGTACAAAATATAAAACGGATTGGCTGATATTATTCAGAATACTTTCACCAATATACTACGAGAGCAAAGATGTGACGAAACAGTAGAAGTGTTTTCTAAATAATGAATTCACTTCAACTCATTTTCCGCTGGTTATATATTTACATAAACTCTTCGGATATTCTGGAATTCTTGATGTGCATCAAGTAGCAAGAACATTCTTGTTGTATGAGCCGATAACTGCAGACGTGCTTTGCATAGCGTACAACAAGGTTTTTAGCAAATCTCGTGTGCATGTTTATCATAAATGTGTGTGTGTGTGCTTGTTTATTACTTTCTTATAATCATAGATATGTATATGTATGTATATAAATATGTATATGTATGTATATATATATATATATATATATATACATATATGTGTATGTATTTATGTATATATATATACTTGCATACAATCATACATGACATACACGCATATATATATACACTTACGTATGCAACACTCGTTTGCAAAAAGATCGTGTATACGTGTATATGTGTGTATACGTGTATATGTGTGTATACGAATATATGCGTGTTGAAATGTACTGTTGTTCGCCAATTGCGTGCACACGCGTGTCTGCATGTATATTTATATACATATATATCTAACATATATACAACACACACACATATGCATGTGTATATATGTTACATATACATACATACCTAACCATACGTACACACATATTTACACAGTTCACATAAATATATACATGTATGGCTGTGTGTGCTTGCATGCGTGCGATTGTATGCAAAATATATTCCATTCAATTGACACAACTGAATTTATTTGCAACATATGATTATATGATCAACAATGAAATATAAAACCATTTTGAAATATTTTCAACTTTTGTCAATATACAATAGATCTATTAATAATTCGAGTCATTGGTATTTTTAATTTTATTTTCATTCTTCCATCTTTAACATTATATCTGCAAGGAAATAATATACATACGAAAGAAGACATTGAGATTACCGTGTAAATAGCAGGAAATGCCTAAATGGTGACGTGTATTGAGGAGACACGATTTATTTTTATTAAAATGAAAACAACAAATAAACATCATATTAATAATAATAATAATAATAATAATAATAATAATAATAATAATAATAATAATAATAATAATAATAATAATAATAATAATGATGATAATAATAATAATAATAATAATAATAATAATAATAATAATAATAATAATAATAATAATAATAATAATAATAATAATAATAATAATAATAATAATAACAACAACAACCACAACAACAGCAGCAACAACAAAAATATTAATAGTTGTATAAGAAGCAACTACTATATTTAATTTCATTATCAACCAAATATTTCTTCATATTAATTTCAGAACACGTTCGAATGGAATTGTCTGTCAATTCGAAGCTGCATCAAAATATGAAATTGCCAGACATTTCAACAGTCTTCTCTCCAGATTGAAATTTACCCTTCATTAATCCAATATCGTTTCATTTTTGTTCTCTCACAATGTTGTTGTTGACGGGATTTAGGGATTTTCTTTTCTTTTCTTTTTTCTTATTATCTTTTATCGTTCATCCTTCGAATGCAGACATGCTGGAGCACATTACTGAAATGCTTAGTCGAACAAATCTTCCCTAGTACGTATTTTTTTAATTATTACTATTCTTATTTATTTTTTTAAAATTATATTTCTTGTGTTCTTATGTCTGTTACTTAACTTACCCGGCTCTTTTACTGGACCGCTGAACAACCGTCACTTAAAGTAACACCGTTTGTCAAGGAATGCTAGAGAGACAAGTACAATTACAACACAAATTTATACACCCTCCTACCCACCCACTCACACATACACACACACATACATTCGCCATGGCATACATGTTTTGTAATGTACTACTGGGCTACTTCAAATATTCTTTTCTACTCTAGGTTCAAGGCCAGAATTTTTTGGGGGAAGGGGCCGGTCAATTAAATCAACCCCTGTACGAAAGGACGAAAGGCAAATTCGACCTCGGCAGAATTTAAAATGTTCTTTCATATGCTCTGCTGTCATTGGAATGTGTCTAATATACCAAAGCATCCTTTATGCCGTCAGATATGGTAAATAACATCAAGGTTTCCTTAGGACAGAACTGAAATTAGTACCCAGAGATTCGGGGTAAAAAATAAATAAATAGCGTTGCAAAATGCTTCAACAGAAGACGATAGAGTTCTACCAATTCGTCAGCGGTTAACAAAATAGAAAAAAGCAAAACAACTGTTTAATACACATTTTTTAAAGAAAAAGAAATTTTAAGCGTTGTATATTAAACATTTTAAAAATATTTTAAATATTGTTGCAATAATATTGAAAAAATATTTGAATACTCTATTTTAGCATTTAAAATATTTTAAATGTCGTGTGATTAAAAGAAATATATTAGACAAATATTGTTGAAACATATTTTGCTGTTACGCATATGTATGAGTCTATATGTGTATATATATGATGTGTGTGTGTGTGTGTGTTTATGTTTTTTCGTAGAGAAAGACGTTTCAAAACACGTTTCCATAGAAGAAATATAACAGCTTTTATCCTTTTATTTTCAGGGAATCTTGATGTTGCAAGAAAGCTGGATTTACTGTTATTTTACCGTGATGACAGTTATGGGACGTTATCCTTGCGTTTATTTCTTTCATCGACAAAAATGGAACTTAAACGTAAGACAAAATGGAGCACAAACAGATCCCAACTCTGGTCTGTTTGAATACACCTATGGTCAAAAAATATTTCATTGAAGAGGCTTTTGTTATTCTTCTTCTACTTCAGTCTAGATTCACTGTACGGGTTGAACTATTCATCATTTCGATCACTGAATATAAAACGTGGCCCCTCGAGCGCCCTCTGTCCGTTCGGATGTCTTTCCTTGGACACCATCTCACCCTTCTATGCCAAACAGTCACATGGTAACATTTACAGCTGTCTGTAATGCTGGAACGTAAACTAAAGTATTTTGTTCAACAGGACAACGCATGTTTAACTCAATTTACTTCGCTCGCTAACGCTGGTTAAATGATTTAGACATGGCAATGCTAGCTGGGCGGCGAACTTGAAGACTCGTGACATTCCAAGAAAAAAAAATTAGCGGCATTTCGAAGTCTTTACTTTCTGAGTTCAAATTTCGTCAAGATTCATTTTGCCTTTCATCATTTTGAGGTCGATAAAATAAGAACCAATAGAGTATTCGGCTCGATGAAATCGACTTAACCCTTTCTCTGAACTTGCAGGCCTTGTACCAAAATTTGAAATCAGTATTATCTGGGTGAACGATAACTGAGGGTGATAAATTGGAGCACTTTGAGAATCTATTACGGCCTTTAGTTACGCTTTTTTATATACCGATTTCTGGTGTCAGTGAAATAGACAGTGCTTCTCATCCTTTCGAAGTTTGTGAAATAATCAACTCAAGCCCTCCTTGATGGATATTATGTATTTGTGTCTATTCATTGTATAATACCAGATCCTTCTTTTTGTAAATATCGACAAACCAACTGCGGAACTACTTATGCGGCCGCTGACCACGCTAGATATAAAGCTGTAATTGTCTACGAGTTATACGCTACTGACCTCTTAGTGGCTCTGAACAAATGGAGGACATGACTATTAAGGGCCGCCCAACGGTGCGAGAGGGATATTTCTGAGTTGTGGAACTGACACCGAAGGCTAAAGACCATGGATTATGGCGCAAAATTCCTGGAACGTCAACTTAAGCTGTTCAGCCACCTAATACAGTGGAAGCTAACACACTCCGGCCATGTTTCATAGGCATTCATTTGAGATTCTCGATGAATCAATCCCACATGGTACTATACAAGGCAAATATCGGTTTGGGTCACTATATAAGTGGTTATATGATGTCCATAGAATAGAAAATTTAGGTCTAGACGAATATCGCAGCAAATTTAGATTTTACACTGCATTTTTATTAAGTTCAATACATAGATGTCTCATAACAATTATATGCATTTAGACATTCACAAATTAATTATATTTCGCACGTGAAACAATTCCAGGAAAAGGGGAAACATTATTTGTTGGCGTAATACGAACCAGAGAACGCAAGAGAGACCAACATTTCTGTTAGTCTTATCACCTCATCTGGCTTCTTCACTTTGTCTGCTTGAATTACATTTGCACATACACACCTTCCATGATCGTTTGCAACTCATTCTCCGCCACCGATCAACTACAGAATTATGTTCCAGCAGAAACCATTCACAATTCTTATTCATCAACAAGTCACAAATTAAGAAGGATGTTACGTCAACCATCTTATATGGCTTCTTGTTGAAAAACGTGAGCTTGCAACTTTGCTGAACACAGAATAAGAATAGCATTCGAAGCATTCGGAAAACAGTCAAGAAAAGACTCACTTCATTAAATAATAATAACTTAGAGCGACAAACGATTCCGAAACAACGTGTAAAAGGAATCTTAATTGAACATTGATTTATTTACCGCGTTTCTAAGTCTTCAGTTGCAGTTTTGGCAAAGGTGTATTACTAATTAATGTATCAAATTCTTTGAGAGATATTTCCATCTTGTTTTATGCCAGTGATTTTCTTCAAGTTATTATCCTTTTGAGTAGCGCATAGCTGTTTCTCGCTGTATTTGCTTGACGAATACCGTCAAGTATTGTTTAACTTTCTTCTGCTTGTTTTTGTTTTTAGCTCTCTTATTTTTTTTTTATTTATTTATTATTATTATTTTTTTTTTTTTTTTGTCATGGTGACGTTCTCGGCTTCGAAAAGCCTTTTGTGGAAAACAAATCTTTTGTTACTGTTATTAATACTGTCATTAGCTATATTACTTGTCTTAACAGTAATCCTCATCAGCATCATCAACTTCAGCATCATCATTAGTATTATTATTGCAATCAGCATCGTCATCATCACCATCGTTTCCACCATTATAGTGCGTGTCAACTTTGTGCGCTTGCTTTCTTTCCATCCCCGTTTAGAATTTATTTTCAGTTTATGTCAAACATAACTTAATGAAGAAACTTTTTCTTTTCATATCTATTTTCTTTTTCGTTTCTTTTGCTATTTCTACAAATGTCTTCGAAATATTTAAACGCAAATCTAACTGTTTATCGTGGGGTGGGAAGGAAGGCTGGTATATGGGAGCAGACGCGGCTCTATAGTAAGGAGTTTGCATTCAAACCACATGGTTCTGGGTTCGATCCCGTTGCGTGGCATCTTGGGCAGGTGTCTTCTACTATATCTTCGGGCCGACCACAGCGCTCTCAATGGATTTGGTACACGGAAACTGATAGAATCTTGTCGTGCATATATGTCGTGCTGAAACTTGGGCGCAGTCAAATGACTGAAACAATTATGAGATGAAACGTAAAAAACATATTTCCTTCGTGATCACGTTGCAAAGTAATAATTAGTCGGATGAATTCTTTGAAGCTTGTACAGAAATAATCTGTTATGGACACGGCTATCATTTTCACAGAGTAACTAATTACAAAGAACTATAATGTAGTTTCCACGGACCTGAAAATCCAGGAAATTCTATCGGTGAAATTATTCCAGTATATAAAATCATGCAAGCAGGAGATATGTGAAGTGAATATACATTTATGTAACTATGGGATTTCCATGGGACTACAGCCGTTTCTCACCCTCCTTCATGTAGTAGTAATTTCGGCATTGAAAAAATTATGCGTACCTTTGCATTCATATATATGCTCAGCAATGATATATTCACAAATTAATGTAGACAATGAAAGCCGGATCATAATATCAGCTTAACACCATGAATTATTGATCTATCAATGATTTTACAGTGATCTGATGGGCTAGCATTCTTCATTTGCATGAAATTGTCAATATACAACGGCATTCTAAAATGGTGAGCATACGTATGAATGCAAATATGTACACGTATTTTTATCGATGGTGGAATTTATACTACATGAATGAGTTTGTGAAACTGCCGTAATCCCAGGGGCTAAATAAATATTAATTCATTCTCAGGACATTATGGTTATATATATATATATATATATATATATATATAATGGTGCGTGTGCGTGTGTGCGTTTGTATATATGATGAGCTCTATCGACAAACCTGATTGGTACAGGCATAGACAATTACCACATGTGCACATATATATGTGTGTGAGTGTGTGTGTGTGTGTGTGTGTGTGTGTGTGTGTGTGTGTGTGTGTGTGCGTGTGTATGTGTGTGTGTACTTAGTCCTTATACATGTATATCCTTCACCATAGCTATTTATCTACCTACGTGTCTGCCTACCCAACTCCTACGAACGTCTGTTCAAACCTACCTCCGGAAAATTTCTGAAATTCTTCGCTGTCTGTTAAACGTAATGGCTACATGCTAGGATTAAAGAATTCTCTATTGGATCTCACGTTCTTAAAGGGCCTACGTTCTATGAAAAACCATTTATTTCTCTTGTTGAACATTATATGACTACTAAACATGTCACATGATGTGGACACGCAGTTAATCATTATAATAAGAATGATACAAATTATTTCACACCTGTAGTTGATACAGACAGGGAAAACCATCCGATGCAGCCGGCTGCCCTTGTATAGAGAGAAGCCACACATCCCTAAAATCATATCTTCCCTTATTACAAAAATGATACAATAATCTTGTTGAGGAAATCCTTCATATACTAAAACAAAAACAAAAAGATTTATATATAGAAACCCGTTGTCCATGAGTCTGTGTGGTTATGGTTATGTATATATATATATATATATATATATATCTGTGTGTGTGTGTGTGACTCTGTGTGTGTGTGTGCGTGCGTGTGTGTGTGTACATATAAATCTATCTATCTATCTATCTATCTATCTCTCTCTCTCTCTCTCTCTCTCTCTCTCTCTCTCTCTCTATATATATATATATATATATATATATATATATATATATATATATATATGCCTAATATATATACGCGCGCTAGTGTCTGTTTGTGTGTGTGTGCATGTGTTGACAACCCTACGACAGTTATCTATTGAATTTGGTGTTGAGACCGCAGAAGATCTCCTGAATTAAATCTAAAACATCGAAAATCACATAGAAGCGATACAAGTTTTCAAATTATCCATACAATGATATGACACATACTATATATGTTATAGTATAATGTTGGAAACCTCATACATTCTTTTATGACAAAATAAAGACTTAAGTTATTATGAAATATCAATCTTTTAATATAAGGCATAACACATATGTGTGTATGTGTGTGATTGTGCGTGTGCGTGCGATGTGTGTCTCTACAAAGGTGATGCATCAAACGTCGTTGAAAATACGAGATATTCGTTGCAATTTAAAACATATGAGATGTAAAGTAACATTTCTTCTAGAATATATATAATATCTTTTATTATTAAATGTCCTTACCATTAATTGCCTCGGAGAGGAATTATTCTAAACGGTAAATATTCTCTCTGTATGCGTGTGCGCCTATGATTGTAGAAATAAGTATGTAAATATATACAAGCACACATCTATAGGTATATAAATATATATATATCTACACGCACAAATAAAGGTATACAGATATTCATATATGCGTATGTGCGTGGATGTGCATACATACATACATACATACATACATACATACATACATACATACATACATACATGCATACATATATGCTATACATTTATAAATACATATATACTACACAGACGTACATATTTATATACTACACAGACATACATGTATATACATATACACAATAGCGATAGTAATAAATCTTTATTATTCTGTGTGTTATTATAATGTGTTTTAGAGGTGTCGATGTCATGGACTGATTCAGTGGAATTCCTTAATTCCCTCTCCAATTTCAATTTCTAGCTGAACGTTTTCCGTGGGATAATTATGAAAGGGAAGGTTTTTCCCTATTGTCCCCGAGAGGTGACATTGCTTTGTCTTTGTGTTTTCTTGAACCCAGTACGAATTTTGATTAGATCAAACATCAATTTTATTCCAGTAGTGAACATCTCGTGTTAGAGTACACTATAATTTACGACCTTTCGATTTAGCGAGTACGAGTTTAGGATAATTTTGAGATAATTTCGTGGCGGACAAGAACTAAGTTGTGGCTGCTTCGTTGTAGCTGCATTACTCCATGAATAAAAGCCCGCCAGCCATGAGCACTATGTCTGTTTTATTTTCAACAGTTGTCTATCAAAATGTAGATCTTTTGATAAATACTTGAATATTATCTCCCTTAAAACGGTGCAATTCTGATTTATTTAGGCCCGTATTTATTATAGCAGCTGACATGACAACGTAGGAACACCATCCTGTTGGTAAGAGCCAATTTGGGGTATATATGTTTCTTTATAGGCCACACAGGGCTGAACACAGAGGGGGCAAAATACAAAGTAGAGCTTTTCTTTTGGGGAAGAAGAGAAAAAATAGTCGGTCGAATTTCGATCAAAAGGGATCGTGGAAACGAAAACTGAAAAGAAAGGCCGATCAATAGGGATCGTGTATCACAGAAATGCCAATGTAAAAAGGGAAAACAGATTAAGTTTATCCGTGGAAAGAAAAGCCTACGGAAAAGACCACGGTAACCTTGGACAATAATGTCATACAAAAAAAAACGAAACAAAACACATTACATTGACTCTCTTCTTTCCTTTCTTGTTTTGGTTCATAGGATTATGCTCAATCTGGCTCCGTCATTCACACGAGCCATCCTTGCTAGATTCATTAATCGAAATAAAAACCATCAGAATCAACACACTTTTGCCAACGCGAAACATGAAGTTCATTCATGCCAGTAGCGTTAAAATCCCGCCTCCTGGTGGCGATGAAGTCGTTGAAGGCTTGTTTGGTATCGTGGAGCTTCATCGGCATCCAACCACTGAGCTGAGCGTCGCTGGTTGTCGTAAAGGATCTAGACACAAGTCAAGGATATGTAAGTGTGAATGTATATATATGTATGTAAGTGGGTGAATGCATGTGTGCGTGTGCTTCTGCGAGCACTCTTGCGTCAGTGACAAATATCTACAACTTTCGGAATATTTTCCAAAACATGTCTCAAGAAATTCGTTCTGTCATTGATTCCGATTGCGTAACACCGAAAACCAACCCCGCCGTCACACTTGTCAGTGGAAATGCAACGAACCTGATCCGTTATAAACTTACACCCAACAACTTCATTTCTCACAAAAAAAAATTAATTATATTATGTATATATATATTTATATTAATTAATAATCACACTAATTACATGTTAGCTATTGAACTGATGAAAACGTTATTATATGAGAATAATGTAACAGAATTAGTATGAATAATATATATAAGAAAAAAACATGGGTCTTTTTGACGTCTCTTAATTAACTACATATCACAAACCTGCAAGCTATTAAGAAGAAAAGAAATAGCAAAATCACATCAGCAGCAGCAGCAGCAGCATCATCAACAACAGCAACAACAGCTGCATCATCATCATCGCCATTTTTCTCATCAACAAAACAATAACAACAACAACAACAATTATAATAATCATAACCATAATAATTTCGATGATAACTTAATTTTTTTATTTCGTTTTACTTATATCTGCAACGTTGAAATCTTCCTTGCATACAATTTTCGTTACTCCTCAACGTTGGAAGTCTTGTCCCAATGGAATCGTAAGCAGGAATCTCAAGAATGGCTAAAAATCATTTGTTTACTTCTTTTACATGTAGAATGATAATATAGATATGTTTTTGAATTTGTTTTCTTTTTCTCAACAAATTTTTAATGATTTCTATTATGTCTTACACCAACAACGTTGAAAACTAATTCGCGTTTCGGCAATTCAACTCCTGCGAATGGTACCGGAAATCTTAATAAAGATCTTGGTAAACATTGTGACAAAATAATGTTAGTAATTATGAAATGGGTAGCAACAGTTAAAGTGGGTGTATTAGTAAAAAATAATGATAATAACAGTGGTAGTAGTTGTCGTGTGGATGGTAATTATAATTACTATAACTAGATTAATAATAATGTTGATAAACAATTTTAAGTTAAATGTGTTAAAGAATGATGATGAGAAATAGTGAGGAAGAGGAACCCAATTGTATATTTTGTACTTGTCTCGTTGCGTTGGTTTGGGGGAATGTCTAGCGAGCTTCCGGTGTTGGGGAGTCTATACTGTAATTGGGTTTAAAATAAACATACTAATGTTTGGGTTGTCGGTGACTAAACTGGCAAACCCACCGAGCGTGCTTGGTGAGGTGGATGGCAGCTGGATACCCTGTACCAAGAAAAACAAAGCTTGTGAAAGGACGGATGAAATCAGGGGAATCAACAGTTACTAAGCAATGTATATGAGGGTAGGTGTGGACTCTCTGAGCCTCGGTTGGCAACCCTCCTGGTCATGGTGTCACGGTAAAAGTACTGGTGATTGCACAATTATTGACGTAAAGTCAAGTTGTAAATTTCGTGACAAGAATTTTTATACAACACAAATAGTTATTCCAGTTTCACGTCTATTGACCTTACATTTACTCCAATGCCTACATGTTATAGAACACAACTTAATGAAAAGCCAAAACAAATAAATACGAACGAAATGAGATCCAACGAAAATGGTGATTGTGGTGCTGATGGAGATAGTTGTGGTTTAAGTGTGCTGGTGCAAGTGGTGGTAGTGGTAGAGGTCGTGGTGGTTGTGGTGGTTGTTTTGTGTTGGTGGAAGTGATTGTGGTCCTGTTTCTAGTGAAGGTGATTGTGGTGGTTGTGGTTACTGTGGTTGTGGTTACTGTGGTAGTAGTTGTAGTGTGGTTGTTGTTTTTGTTGTTGTTTTCGTTCTTGCTTTCGTTGTTGTTGCTGTTGGTGGTGCTGCTGAGTTAATGATGATTGTCGCTCTAGTGGTTGTAGTGGTGTTGGTAGTGGTTATTTTCGTTGTTGTTGTGGTGGTGGTGGTCGTCGTCGTCGTCGTGATGGGGTCTGTTGCTGTTATAGAGGTGACGATGGAGGTGTTGGTGCTGGTGAAGGTGGCAGAGCCGGTGGCGGCGGCAACGTTGAATATGTTCTGAGCCAATAAGGCTTTGTGCCATTTCTATTCGGCGGATAGAAATAAGATCTGCTATTTTGATTCTGACCAAACGAAACTTTTGTCTGAATGAAAATATTTCACTTGGAATTTTTATTTTCTCTCAGTCAAAGAACATTCATAAAATTTCACATTCTTTTTCTCCCCACGGTTTAAGAACTTATCAAAACTTATATAATTCATTTGATAATAAAATATTTGTCGAATCAAAGTATCTGATAAAAATAAGACCTTGATGAAAGTCAAAACAAAAGAAAATATTAGTACGAGAAACTCTAAACATAGAAATGTAACGACGCAAAAATTAATTGTGTGAGTGCAGTTTGGTAATGAACTGAAGAAAAGTTCCTAATTGCTGAAAGAAACCTAATGAGAATGATAAAAGTGTCTCATGTTTGATTATATCGACATTATCATCAGCAGACTACCATGAACATAATTATTGCTTGCAATAAAACAGCAATAAAAAGACTATTCTCTTAATAACCAGCTGAAACAGAAAATACAACCAGGAATGAGTTAAAAAAAATATCAACGCACTTGTAAATTTATTGTTCCACGGAAAACACTGAAACTCATTAAGGAAATATGGAAAAACCTTTCATAAAAAAAATATGTTGCTTTTGTACAGCAGAGTTTTCTGTATTACGCAACTGAAAAGAAAATATGTCCTCAATATATACACATGTACAGAGGCTGGACAAAAAATATAAACCATATTAGACACGTTGAATTATATGTTGAAAAACCTGATCTGAAGCCAAATAATCACAGCAACGGAATAATGTATTGCAAAAAAAAAAAAGAAGAAAGAAGGAAGTCTATATTTATGGGAGCGTATAGACATATGAATTGAAATATTAAATAATAAATACTCTAGCAACTATTGATATTTCAGAGACATCAGATCCATTCCGAATAAGGAACGAAAAAATGGCGTAAAAGTGTGAAGTAGTTTTGGACATTACTTCTCTCTATACATTATATATATATACCGACAACAGCAAGATTTAAGTTCATTAACCTCCTATAAACGTACACAGCCCAGATCAATTTCCACTTACCAATTTCGGTTTACTTACTTCTATAGTAAAATGTGAAATATTGCCAAAACTGAACGAGCATCTACCCACCCCACCCTAGTAACCATTAGAATTACGATGTGTGTGTGAACTTGTGTCTGAGTGTGTTTGTATGTATATGTATATATATGTATGTTTGTATATAGAGGGAGACGCATACACACACGTATCTGTATATAATTACATCCCTATATGTACCTCTGTATTTATTCATGTATATGTGTGCGCGTATGTAGTTATGTATGTACATATGTATGCTTGTCTAAATGCATACACGTAATAAATATAGAAGTACAGACTTTCTGTGAGATGAAAGTAATAAACATAAATATATGTACACCAATAAATATATACATACCTATTACTAAACACACACACACACACTCAAAAGCACACTCAGATCTTTATGTATACATGTACCAAAAACGAGATGCAGATATACACACGCAGTCAGTAATAACCACAAAAGACACAGATAGAAATGAGCATAAATGCACACGCACGCACACACACACACACACACACACACACACACACACACACGCACACACGCACGCACACACACACACACACACACACACACACTAATATACATAGTTTTACATTAAAAATACGAGTATATTAAACGTGACTCTAATAGCCTTGGTAGTGTGAAACATGATAAAAATTACTTCTGAAAGTCTACGAGGAACGGCATTTGGAATTATGGGTAAAGTCTGAAAATTTGTTATTAAAATCAAATAAATCACATCGTTTTAAATCTACAAAATAATTAAGAAATAAGAATCTAGGATTAAATTTAATGAATTTATGAATGATTTATATTCACAAATAGGAAATACTCCGTTCTTCCAAAATTTCCATTCTAAATGGTAAGGAAATTCATTTCCGTTTGTATCTCCAGAATTATATTTCTCGGTAAACAATGGTTCCACCCTAAAGCTGAGACACATCTTTTTCTACGTTCCTCCTGTATCAGTTGAAATGAAACAACGTGGAGAACATACCAACAACATTGCCCAAACGACCTTCACAATAGATTCAGAATACATCCAAGGTTGGGTCCACGTTCCAAATGTCCCCTACGCAGGCTGACGACGCATACGTTCACTGCAACCCAATTTCCTTTCCTCAGCAGGATCCGCCCTAATTAACATTATCCCGAAACAAATTAAAGAAGAAAAAGATACCACCATCTTCAAAGAAAACATGGACAAATTTCGTCAAGGGAAACCAAGTAAGCTCCTTATACCTGGATAGAGCTCAGTTTAAAATTCCCTACCTTAACGGGCCATGACACCACGAAACTTGAATTAACATGACTTAACAGTTCCTATCAATTAGACATGGGCTGGTCCAATCTTTGACCGAAACATATCTACGTTATCGAAGTTATCTAAATGAAATAACATAACTACTCAAAAAACCCAATTAACACAGTTATTAGCGTTTGTCTCATGTATTCAGCAGAAGCTGCATTAGATTAAAATAGACGTCTATTACGCCATAGTTAATGTACATACATCGTGAAAGGCAAACATACTGGGATATTCATTCGCAGAGGAAAACCGACATTCCAGCAGGGAAGAGTGAGAACGCCAGACCCGTTTCTTACTCGGTAGGCGTTCTCAATAGCCTTTACTCACAATC
The DNA here is from genome assembly GCF_046866305.1 of Octopus bimaculoides. NCBI lineage: Eukaryota > Metazoa > Mollusca > Cephalopoda > Octopoda > Octopodidae > Octopus > Octopus bimaculoides. The sequence goes on from NC_142946.1 coordinate 1,367,387, forward strand.
ATCCGCTTAACACACACACCAGAGATCGAAGAAACAACTGACTTAGCTATTCTTTTATCTCTTATTTGTTTCAGTCAATATACTGCGGCCATGCTGGAGCACTGCCGTGACTACCAGTGCCGCTGTATCAACATCAGCCTAACTAGCGGTTCAACAAAAGAGACTGATAGGATAAGCGCCAGGTTTACAAAAACAGGAATTACTGAGTCGATTCATTCGACTGAAAGCTCTTCAGGGATCGTGCCTCAGGATGGCTGCACTCTAATGACTGAAACAAGGAACAGATGTAAGACAAAAATTAATAGAAATTGAAACTAAAATAAGAGAAAAATGTTTCCGAAATAAGAGAACGGCAACGAGATAGAATGATTTGTAATCGGTTATCATTTTTGAACATCCACTTTTTAGATTGTTTAATAATTCGATTTTGTGTTGGATATTTTTAATATTATTTTTAATATTCTAAGTAATTTTTTGAGCATTTCTATTATAATTATAATTATTATAATTTTTTCAGTATTTTTTTGTTTTAGTGTCATTTTTAGCTACATGAATAATTTTCATTATTTTAGAATGTCTGTTTTATAAATATACCTGGAACCTTGCTGGAGCACATCATGAAGATTATGATGATTTTTGGCTCATAAATATTAGCACCATCACCATCATCATCATCATCATTGTCGTCGTCGTCGTCATTATGAACTATGTCGTTATGATCATCATCACCATCATCATCCTTATCATCCTCATCATCATCATCATCATCATCATCATCATCATCATCACCATCATCACCATCATCACCATCATCACCATCATCATCATCATCATCATCATCATCCTCATCCTCATCATCATCATCATCATCCATCATCATCATCATCATCACCATCATCACCATCATCACCATCATCACCATCATCATCATCATCATCACCATCCTCATCATCATCATCCTCATCATCATCCTCATCATCATCATCCTCCTCATCATCATCATCATCATCACCATTATCGGTTTTCTGACCATCGTCGTCTCATCACAATTACTATTAACTGCAGCCGCATTTCCACCATCACCACCAACAGCAAAAAAAAAAAAAACAGTTGCAACAACAACAAGAATGTTACATCTTATTTGCTACTTTATATTTTTAATTGCTACCATACATCATATCATTCAGCTATGCTATCATTATTATAACAATAACAGCAACCACAACAATAATAACCGAAACAATAACAATGACAATAATAATAATAATAATAACAATAATAATAATGATAATGATAATAAACATAATTAAAATAAACATGTTCCTTCAATAATACCAACAGTAGTAGTAGTAGTAGTAGTAGTAGTAGTAGTAGTAGTAGTAGTAGTAGTAGTAGTAGTAGTAGTAGTATTGGCAGCAGCAGCAGCAGCAGAAACAGTAGCTGCAGCCGCCATTTTAGGCTACCGTTTATCACAAATCCGTTCTCAACTACCAACACCATTACGACGTTAATCATTCGTCTGTAAAATCTTTGTATGACTTCACGCATTATATTTACCGGAAGGTGATTGTCTTGTTATGGCTGTTTTAATATACGGTGAGACTGAAGGCATAATAAATATTTGGCAATTATTTTCTTTATTTTACGAGCAACTACAAAATGTTTCAAGTTCGTTCTTGTGCCTACCTACATTACTATAATGCTCGGAGACATTTCTTTCGAAATGAAAGCGTTTGGTCCTTTCCAGACTATCGCACGTTGTCTCTTGAGTTGTATACCATTCTGCTACAAATATTCGGATGTTCGTGGTTAGAATGTTTTTTAGAATAACTTTGTTTGGTCACAACTAATCTGGGATCCACAAATACCTTGTGGATCATTACAGATGAAGCAACGACAAGGACTGGTAACAGAGAAGCAAGCATAAGGACTGTCTACGCATACCTTGATCAGTTTTGCAGTGAGGAAGGGAAACGTATCGAGTGCATTTACTTTTTGCGGACTCTGCAACACCACCACCACCACCACCACCACCACCATTATCATCATCATCATCATCATTCATATAATTACCACTACTTCACTATCCTTATAGTTCTCTTCATTACCATTATTTTCACCACCACCATCATCATTACTATGTACAGCAGCAGCAGCGTAAAAGCCCTGCCAGCACCGCGACCACCACTACGATACCAACAACCATCAGCAGCCCCCTGCCCACTGACAAAAACAAACTCTTCACTACCACCATCTCTGCAACGACTACCGCCATATTACCACCATACTACCACGACCTCCACCATCAACAGCACTGCTACCAGCCAACACCATCATCACTACCAACCCACGAACACTTCCAGCACCATTAGCACGATCGCACCTCTAACCACTAGTACTACTATCACAACACTCACAGCTAGTGCTACCAGCGCCAGTTGTGCCTCCTCCCCCTTAACCTGTACCACGACCACCACCACTATCGTCAGCACCACTGCTTCCACAGACTGAAATGGTATATGGCATCAATTTAAATGGTAACTAGTTTTGGCAAAATTCAGGCTGACAATAATATATCACGCACGTCCAAATATGGCGGCCGTTATTATTTCAGGAGAAAGGAGAAAGTAATTTTAGATCTAATCTTCCATTTGATAAATGTTTGGTGTTGTGATTCGAAGCATTTAATACGTCAAAGACCGGATGCCTGGAACGTGTGTGTGTGTGTGTGTGTGTGTGTGTGTGTGTGTGTGTGTGTGTGTGTGTGCATACATGTCTGTATGTGTGTGCATGTGCGTGTGCGTGTATGTGTGTATGCATGTACGTTTATATATGTGTATATAAGTGTATATATATATATATATATATATATATGTGTGTGTGTGTGTGTGTGTGTGTGTGTGTGTGTGTATGTGTGTATGTGTGTGTGTGTGTGTGTGTGTGTGCGTGCATACAAACATACGTACGAATGTACAGATGTATGTATGTATGTATGTTTCTATGTATACTTTTACAATGACAATCTGAAAACACTGGAATTAAATTGTGAACTTTATGTAGGAATTATTGTTAAACTATATGGATGAATATTGCCGGAATTAATACATATACGTATCTATCTATCTATCTATCTATCTATCTATCTATCTATCTATCTATCTATCTATCTATCTATCTATCTATCTATCTATCTCTCTATCTATCTATCTATCTATCTTCCTATCTATCTATGTATCTGCATCACTGTATATATACATATATGTGTGGGTGGGGGTTGTACATATATGTGTGTGTACCTACTTATGTGTCTATATGTACAAATATAAAGTTGGTAAATCACTCGCAGAAGCTAGTGCGTGACCTTTCATGCAGTGACGTTTCTATTAATGAAGATTCGACTCTATTGACCTTTATTTCCAAACTTTCAAGAACTAGGTGAACCAATCTTTATGGAAATAATTGCCCCAGCCTAAAAATACAGATATTTTAGCTGAAGCACATTTGGAATTGTATAGTTTTATGTTTTCTCTACTCAGTTGGATTTTGTTTTTTGTTTTAACTTCGAGCAGTATTAAGCATAAATTTTGTTGAAATTTAGAAAATCATTCAGTGTGTATATAACGCGTGGGAATTGAATATGCTTCGGATTCAAAGAAATATAATCGAAATTCCAGGTTCACCAAAGTCTATCTACAATTGAAACCAGGTAAATAGTAAGTGGCAGAAAATAAACTACCACATACCTTGTTATCGATGTTTATGAGGTAGAAGAAGACGGAGAGATGGCAGAATTGTTAGCATGCTGAGGAGGCCAGCTGCCGAAATGTTATGACACCGGACGAAATGCTTACCAGTATTTCGTCTGTCGTTACGATCTGAGTTCAAATTCCGCAGAGGTCAACTTTGCCTTTCATCCTTTCGGGGTCGATAAATTAAGTACCAGTTATGCACTGCGGTCGATTTAATCTAATTAATCCCTTTGTCTGTCATTGTTTGTCTCTTCTATGTTTAGGCCCTTGTGGGTAATAAATAAATGAGAATCGTTATCACATCGGGTGAAATTCTTAGTGATATTTCTCCCGTCGCTATGTTCCGAGTTCAAAATGTGTTCAAAGGTCGTCTATGCCTTTCTTCCTTTCGATTTTGATGAATTATGTACCAGTGAAACAATGGGGTCGATGTAATCAACTAACCCCCTTCCTCCAATTTCATGCCTCATGCCTATAGTAGAAAGGTTTGTTAGCATTTTGGGCAAATTGCTTAGCAGCATTTCATGTTTGTACATTTTGAGTTCAAATTCCCCCAAGGTCGACTTCACCTTTCGTCCTTTCGTGGTTGACAAGTATCAGCTGCGCACTGGGGTCGTAATACTTGACTTACCCCTCTCTCGGAATTTGCTGGCCTTGTGTCAAAATTTAAAACCCATATGTCTATTTCAGTGAAGGCAATCAGATTTTGACGGTGTATCTAATATTTTGTCTGTTTTTCTTCTTTTTAAGTTAGCAACGTCGTTACAAACCTGAACACCCCGTGCGTTTGCTGTAGAGAGGTTGATGAACCCGCAAAATGTGGAAGTTTTTTTCTTCCATTTGCTCACTCTCTATCTAGCTCAATACACTCGCGCCTCCATTAAATTAATGTAACACACAACAACGAAATAGCGATAGCAAAAATGTATTTGATGTTAACTCTGTCAACTGGGCATGAAAATTCAATTTTATGGGAAATGAATTTTTAATTTCTCGTAATGATCAACTTTTTTCCCCCGAGAACGTTTTCCTGCGGCGAATTACTGCGTCATTAAAGCGGCGGATACATATTCTCTTGGAGTAATTGTTTCATCTCGTCGACTTTTGAGTTGAATTTGCTCCCACATTAATTTTGTTTGCCATCCTCTCTGGATGGGTATTTAAGGGTTACAGGTACATATGTATGTTTTATGTTTCGAATCACACAAAATTAGGAATAAGGAATAAACCGTTTTTAAAAATGAAGCTCGAAGTAGATAAAGCTATAATTTGTAGCAAGGTTATATAATGTCTTTTGCATGTGTGCCTGTGTGTATATGTATGAGTATTTGTGTGTGTGTGTGTTTGTATCTATGCACACTTAAATAAACATGTGTGCAAATATATCTATATGTATATACATTTATATATATGTGTGTGTGTATGCATGTGTGTGTGTGTGTATGTGTGTGTGTGTGTGTGCGTGTGAGTTGGAAGCAAAGTTATCTTATTCCACACAGGTATAAAAATACTTGGAAGAAAACATTCAGAGCATTGATTGTTTGGACTTGTTCAGTCAACTGTGTAAGCTTTAACTTTTAACGCCAAACATTGTCACTTGATACTAACACACGGACGTAACGGGGAACCTACAGAAATTTCTAAGACCAGTCATGTGACTATCCTCTACCAATCAAATCCTATTGAAAACATATGCTAATTTGAGCCCTGAACTCCCTATAAAAAACGGGGCAATCTTCAAACACAAGTCAGAAACAAGACAGATTCGACATAAGCCATGTCTTTCTATTTCAAATTTTTGAAAATCAGTGTAAACTGTGAAACCGGTTAAAGCTTTAAATATATTCATAAAAAATATTCTAACTATTCTCAGAGCATTTTCAACTTCTATTTTCCCCGGGTCCATGACACTTTACCGACGTCCGCAACTCTGGACTTAGTTGTAGGGAATCATCCTCGTATCTGACGCTAGAATATGTTACCATGGGTTTCTTTTAAACCAGTAAACCACCTTACCAAAGTTTCGCATTCGGCTATTGTTGTTATTGATGTTGTTGTTGTTGTCTTTGAGTTTCTGATTTTGTTGGTTTAGTTCATTTCTTTTCCTGCTGCTGTAGTTTTTCAGTTGTTTTTTTTTGGGGGGGGGTGTATTTTGTTCCATGTTTCTGTCGCAGCTACTGTTTTTTTTATTGTAGTACTTTCTCTCTCTCTCTCTCTCTCTCTCTCTCTCTCTCTCTCTCTCTCTCTCTCTCTCTCTCTCTCTCCCTCTCTCTCTCTCTCTCTCTCTCTCTCTGCAATTGTTCTTTTAATGGCTGCTGCTGTTGCTGCTGGCGTTCCTGTGGTTTTCCTTTGCTGAATGCATTCACTTTCCATGGTCACTGTATTATTGTTGTTATTATCCTTATGTTTGTTGCAGCAGTTTTTGTTACGATTCTAGTTGTTACTATTGTTGTAGTAGTTTTTGTTGTCGTTGTGGATTTTATTCTGCGTCTCCCACTCCTGTTGTTGTTGTTGTTGTTGTTGTTTTTCCCGCCGTCGCCATTTTTGTTTACACTGTCGTCTTTGTCATTATTGTTGTTCTTGTTGTCGTTGTCATGGCTCTTTGCAGATGTTATAAAGTTATCCTTATTGCTGTTGTCGTTGTTTACACTGCTCCTATTGTTGTTGTTGTTGTGGCTGCTACTTGTTGAGGTGAGTGTGTGGGGCGGTGGGGGTGGGGTGGGTTCTAATGATTATTATTCTGGAGTGTCTGCTATCATCGCAGTTGTTGTTGTTCCTGTTTGCAAATTAGTGGCGATGATGGTGGTGGTGGTGGTGGAGATAGTGGAGGTGGTGGTGGTCGTGGTAGACGCGGTGGTGTTCTTAATGATGGTCATGATAACTTGATGATGAGGAGAGGGTGGTGGAGGACAATGATGATGAAGAAAATGTTGATGAAAATGATGATGATGATGATGATGATGACGATGATGATGGTGTTGTTGTTGTTGGTGGTGGTGGTAGTGGTTGTAATAGAGGTGTTGATGATAATAACGTTGACGAAAATTATCATCACCAGCACCATCACCAGCACCATCATAACCATCGTCGTCATCAACGCTATCATCAACATCAACACCAACATCATCATCATCTTAGTCGTCGACGTCGTCGTCATCGTAATCATCAACATCATCCTCATCAACATCATCATCATCAACATTATCATCATCATCATCATCATCATCATCATTATCCTCATACTCATCATCATCTACGCCATCATCGACGTCGTCGTTGTCAGCATCGTCGTCATCATCATCATCACCATCATCATCACTATCACCATCATCGTCATCATTATCATCACCATCATCATCATCATTATCATAGTCATCGACGTCGTCGTCATCGTAATAATCATCATGTTAGCGTGATATAGGTGCTGGAGATATGTTTTGCTATTTGTTGGGTATTTTTTCTAGTCTGGCGTTGTTGTTGTCGTTGCTGTTGTTGTTGTCGTTGATGTTGTTGTTGTTGTTTATTTGCTATTGTTATCGCCATTACCAGGCTGCAATTGACAGTCACTCACTTTCACTATATTTATTTCCTTCTTTGTTTTTTTGTTCGGAACTTTTGTGCTGAGGCCTCATATATCTGAGAAAGAAGAAAAAAGCTATTAGGAGACACTGCAGGGTATATAATGAGGTTCGCATTGTTATGCAAACCATTGCTTAGAAAATTCAGTGTGTCACTGAGACATGATGAGGATATCTAGAGCAGACGATAAGGTGTCATTCCAGCAGACGACAACTCTCCAGTTCGTTTCCTTAAGGAAAGTAGCGTGTGAAGGAGATATAGTTACTATTTCAGTCAAATTGAGAAACCACTCACATATCTCACTTGTCACCTATAATAGAGGGCGCCCTCTTTCGTAAAGCTCTTCACCATTACACATACACACGCACACACGCATGTATGATCATGTGATCGACCGAATGGTCGGATGCTGTCATACATCTCTGGTAACAATCCGCTTTGTATCGTTTTAGCTTTCGAATATTGTCAACCCTGCTGTTTCGGTGAGCAGGCCAACATCACAACTGATCGGAAGGTTCCTCCGTCTCATGGTTAGTCATTTGCAGCTGAGTGAATTAGAGCAACACGAAGGGTCCGCGAAACGATCCCATGATCTTGTGATCATGAGTGCAACACTATAACCATGAGGCCACGCTGAAATCCTCCTCAGAGCATTATATCCATCGATTGGTGGATATTCTTTTATTCTTTTAATTCTTTCAATCATTTAGCTACGCCCATGCTGGAGCATCGCCTTTAGTCGAACAAATTGACCCCAGAACTTATTCTTTGTAAGCTTAGTACTTATTCCATCGATCTCTTTTTCCCAATCACTAAGTTACGGAGAAACAAAGACACCAGCAACGGTTGTGAAGCGATGGAGGGGAATCAAACATAAACACACAAATATATGCCTATACCTATATATATATATATATATATATATATATATATATATATATATATATATATATATATATATATATATATATATATATATATATATATATACATATATATATATATATATATATATATATATATATATATATATATATATATATATATATATATATATATATATATATATATATATATATATATATATATATATATATATATATATACATATATATATATATATATATATATATATATATATATATATATATATATATATATATGACGGGCTTCTTTTAGTTTCCGTCTTCCAAATCCACTCACAAGGCTTTCGTCACCTCAAGGCTATACTAGAAGAGACTTGCCCAAGGTGCCACGCAGTGGGACTGAACCGAGAACTATGTGGTTGGGAAGCAAGCTTCTTACCACATAGTCACGCCTGTGCCTATTTATAAACTTATTTCTTAGAATAATTAGAAAGTAGAAATATCAAGTGCTATAAGATTGAAATACTTTGTGTGTGTGTGTGTGTGTGTGTGTGTGTGTGTGTGTGTGTGTGTGAACGAGAGAATGAAAATGTGTTTCAAGAAAAAGACAGGCTGTTGTTGAAGGAGAAACACAGGAGAGAGAGAGAGAGAGAGAGAGAGAGAGAGAGACACACAGAGAGTGAAAGTTAGATAACTAGATCGTTGTCACCATAGTAACTAACAAAACTTTTCCTATATAATCGTCTAATATCAAAGAAAAATAGGTGAATGATTAACTGAAATTTTTACTGGAAGCGTAGCGACTGTGAAGCTCCAAGTGATACAGAATGATCAACAAAGCCATTCTTCGTCTCCAAATTATAATAGAAATATTACTGGTATTGGCTACAATTTGATGCCCAAAACATGACACTTGATTTTCATTATTGCGTCCATAAAACGATACATTCCGAGGTGAAGCCATCGTAATGTGAAGTAATTTTCTTTTATTTTGGTTTCGCGCTAACCCAAATCTTTAGCTGAAGCTTTAGGAAATCGACGTAATTTTTAATATGGCTTCATACATTGCAGATGTTTTGCTAAAACCCCAGTAAAGCCACGTAATACTGTTTTTAAATCATCACAGATTTCGAGATGAAACCTTATTAAATACTCGAATCTTCTAATATTGGCTTCGTATGAAAACATTTTTAGCTGACGTCACTGCAAGCACATATTTCTTTTTTTCTGATCGTTTTTTTTTCTTTCTTTTTTTTTTCTTTTTTTTTTTGTCTTTTCGTTCTCTCTTCTTACTGAAACGGATTCCGAGCAGAAACCGCAGTAAAAAAAAAAACTAATTTTAAATAGTAGCAACATATTGGTTTGAAATTTTGTCACAAAGCCAGCAATTTGGGAGGAGAGTGTAAGTCCATTACATCGATCACAGTGTTCAATTGCTACGTTATTCTATCGAACCCGAAAAGAGGAAATGCAAAGTGGACTCGGCGGTAGTTGAACTCAAAACGTAAAATCGGACGAAATGCTAGAAAGCATTTTTCCCGGACTGCTAATGATTCTCATCTCTTAGATACAGAACTGTATTAAACATTATTGTCTAACATTTTTCATTGGGATTCGAAGAACACTTAGCTACTATTTCTAGCATCTCTAACAACGGTAATCATTGATGAATATG
>NC_142946.1:1382255-1389755 GCF_046866305.1 Octopus bimaculoides
CATATCAATATATGTATACGCGTGTCTATCTGTATATATGTAAATACTTATATATGTGGTCTTGCGTGTCAAACTGCCGCTAAAGATATATATATATATATATATATATATATATATATATATATATATATATATATATATATATATATATATATATATATATACTTCAATGTGTAGGTGTGCGTGTGTCAAAATGCTATTAAATACGTCGGTCAAGCCATTTGTAACCTACTGGATGCGCAGCGGGGTGCGGGGGAAGGCAGATACCATTTATCTGTCTGCCTTTAATATGACCATCTCGGTTGTTTCTCACCGTATTCAATGACATCTCTTTAACGGGCGAGCGTGTGGGAATGTGTATGCACGTCTACACATGTGTTCATGTCAACATGTGTGCACTTGTCATTCGTCATTTTATCTTATAATTCGTATCCATTGCTATTTTTTATTCCCTGTCTTTTATTACTTTACTCTATGTCATGTATTCACTGTGACCCGGAAATTGTATCCATCCTCTATCAGTGTATCCAACAAACCAATGGCGTCCACAACATGCCAAGCGAACCCGAGTATATGCAGCGAAGAATCTTATTTGAAACCAGACACCCGATTAGACGCCTTCTGCACTGGTAGATGCAGCTGAACTAGCTGTACCGCAAGGGACAGATGCGGGATGGGTCGAAACGATCGTTGTGTTGAATAAAAATTAATGCTAACTCCATTTTACGTTTCTCTCAATCATTACACACACACACACATATAGGTATAGACACCTACATTTGTATGTATATAAAAAAGTGTGCGAATGCATTTTTTTTAAATATAAATTTCTATGGTGTTTGACGATGAAATTCTTGTAAAGCTAGCGTCAACTCAACAACAGAAATAACAAAATAAAACAACAGGAATAGCAAAATAAAAACCATTTTAACACCCAGAAAAATAGAAATAACATCGTCGCTTTTCTTGTTGTTGCCCTTGATGATGATGATGATGATGATGATGACGATGATGATGATGATGACGACGATGATGATGATGATGATGATGATGATGATGATGATGATGATGATGATGATGGCGACGATGATGGTGACGATAACGAACGTGTTGATGATGACAATGAAGATTTTGACGTTGATGACAATGAATATGTTGATGACGATGATAATGATAACGAAAGGCGGTGGTGTTGATGATGACGATGGGGACATTAAAAATTGATGATGGCGATGACGATGTTGGCGATATTGGTGACCACGTTGATGATGAAAAGAAGAAAAGAAACTTAAAAAAAACATTTTTTTTTATAAATTCAAAACGAACAAAAATTATATGAAACATAAAAAAGATATACAATAATAATAATAATAATAATAATAATAATAATAATAATAATAATAATAATAATAATAATAATAATAATAATGATAATAATAATAATGATAATAATTGTGATAATAATGATGATGATGATAAAATGAAGCACTACCTCAAAGATCAAAGACCTTAATTGAGCGATTCGAAATCAATTTGCTTGTGACCTTTCATCAAAGGTCAAATAGTTAATTTGACTTTGAAGCGTTCCGGTATCACGGAAATCTTCTGTGACATTGAACACGGCCTCATACTGTAATAGTTCTTGTAGTTGTTGCTGTTTGGTTCTCATTCTTGTTATTGTCACTGGCGTAAATATACACATACGCAATATATACGAGTGTGTGTATGTGTATACGTGCGTGGATACATGCATGTATGTGTATGGATATAAACTGCATATATCTATGTATATATATATATATATATATATATATATATATATATCTGCATGTATGTGTATATATATATACATGCATATATATATATATATATATATATATATATATATATATATATATATATATGTATATATATACATACGTGTGTATATATAGTTCAAATTTTCATATATATACATATATATATATGCAAATTTTTATATATATATATATATATATATATATATATATACGAATATGTGTGTGTGTCTAAGAGAGGGAAAGAGAGAGACTGACAAAGAGAGGGAGGGAAAGATATAAAGAGAGAAGAGTAATTGCTGTTGTTTATTTTGGGGAGGGGTGGACACCTTTTCGTATTTGTTCTCCAAGTTCTTGTAGCTCTGTGCTGCTATTCTTGCAGTTATTCTGAGTTCTTTCTGCCCTTTGTTGCTACCTCCACTCTTGCTGCTGCTGCTGCTGCTGCTGTTGGTGATGATGCTGCTGCTACTGCTGCCGGTGCAGCTGCTGCTGTAGAACCTCATGATGTCGTTACGGAGTGCACTGCTCTTTTTGCTCTTTTCCTAGTTACTTTGTGTGTGTGTCTGTGTATGCCTTTGTAGTCGTGTGTTTATCTTTGTTGTTGTTGTTCTTTCTTCTTCTCTATTTGTAGTTTTGATCCCGATTCCCATTCTTCCTATTATTACTCTTGTTATTATCAGTATTGCTGTTATTGTTTATAACAATAAATATTTTTCTTGCATTTTTCTCTTGTTCCTCTCTTATCGATTCTGTTGCTTTCTGCTTCTAAAGCTTTTGTGGTTCTTCATGACGTTAATATCTAGTGCCTTGTTATATTCTAACCGAAGGTCAAATCTGATTTAGGGAAAATTGTAATCAAATTCATTCCGATCATTGCTTCCCAACCACAGCGCTCGTGGTTCAGTTGCACCGCGTGCTTTCTTGGGCAAGTATCTTCTATTATAGCATCAGGCCCAACAAAGCCATGTGCGTGGATTTAGAAGACAGAAATAAAAGAAACACGGCGTGTCGTATAGATAGAAACATATACATATGTATATGTATATATTCATATATATATATATATATATATACACGCACAAACCCACATATATATGTATATATGTGTATATATACGTATATACATAGATAGTTGCCGCTTTCTCGTATACGAGCAAAGTCATTCCTAGAAAGAATCATTGAAATATGTCAATGATGATGTATTGTGAGGCCCTCATATGACAATTGAGCCCAGCCAAAGATTTGCACATTCTATTGCATAATGCACAGCTCTGCCGGCTGGTAGTAGAGGGAAGAGGTGCAACAGTATGAAGACGTTGCCCGTCATCCTTTCGCGGGTCGATAAATTAAGTACCAGTGTTGATGAGATCGACTGAACCCTTCTCCACAAATAACAGGCCTTGTGCCTAAAGTAGAAAACCTCACACAATACAAGAAATGAAGTGGCGTATACTTTAGAAGAACCTTCGCGAAAACTGCAAATCGCAATGAGGAACTAAATTCGTATACTTAGAAACAATTTTTGGGGAAGAAAAGAAATAAAAGTTATTGGCATTAATTGTTTAATAGAATGCTATGTATGTGAGCATGTCACAAACTATCATCATCATCATCATCAAAATCCATATATTTGGAGATTAGGCAGAATGCTGACTCACCAATTTTTCTCATTATAAAGATTTTCCTTCGAAAACCGAAATATTGAAACATAAAACACAAGTAGGTGTTTTTCTATTGTTTATTGCACACTTTCATTTTTGAAGATTTCGAATACAGTTTTAGCAACACACATACACATGCGCGCGCACTTGCAAGTGTATGTATGCATTATGCATTATAATCAAAATATGCGCTTATATATATATATAGATATATATATATATATATATATATATATATATATATATATATATATATATATATATATATATATACATATATAGATAGATAGATAGATAGATAGATAGATAGATAGATAGATAGATAAATATAGATATATATATATATAAATGTATGCACGCGCGTGTGCATGTGTGGGAACATACAATGTATGTACATATGTATACATAAGTATATGTGTGTGCATGTGTGCATATATATATATATATATATATATATATATATATATATATATATATATATTGTGTAAATGTACAAACATCCAGATTTCTGAGTACCTTAATTTTTTTCTATATAATTTCTGTACATCACCTCCAAACCTTCCAATATATATATATATATATATATATATATATATATATATATATATATATATATATATAGTATAATATAACATAATATGCCCACCCACACGCACACGCACAAAACACGCGGGCATACACACATATGTATAAATATAATATACATAATTTTTGCACCTATTTTCGACTATGTGCAGCTTATATATTCTTCCTGAAAATCAATAGACTCTGGAATTACCTGTGTATCTACCTGTCTTTCAATCTGTCTGCCTCTCGATTTGTATATAATATCTCTATTCAGCAACGTATATTGTTATGATACTATCCGTCTCTTTATTCTCTCTCTATCACGCACTCACTCTCTTTCACTCATCCTCTCTATATTTCTCTCTCTCGCCCTGCCTCTCTCTCTTATGCATTTAATATAGAAATATAATATATATATTTATATAGACACACACACGTTTGTGTGTGTGTGTGTGTATGTGTGTGTGTGTGTGTGTGTGTGTGTGTGTGTGTGTGTGTGTGTGTGTGTGTGTGTGTGTGTATGCATACGTAAACACAGATACCTGTGCTGTGTCTTATTACATACTTTTTTTGTTTTACATTTTTGCCTACCTGCTAATATATATATTACCTGACATACTCTTACCCACAAAATATGTTTTGCATCTAAATATTATGCTATCCCTCTATCTCTGTATGCCTCCATTTGTCTATCTATCTATCTATCTATTTATCTATCTATCTATCTATCTATCTATCTATCTATCTATCTATCTATCTGTTTCTCTATTACTCTCGTTATAGATATGTGTACACGTGAAAGGGATATTGAAAAAGATGGAGCTGTGCCTCTCCTTCTATCTATCTATCTATCTATCTATCTATCTATCTATCTATCAATCTATCTATATGTCTATCTATCTAGCTGTATATCTGTCTTTTTAATTTATTATTTGCTCCACTTCCTGTGACAATTGTTTTTACTCTCCAAAATAAATAAACAAATAAACAAATCTAATTACCATCTATATAAAGTAAACTTGACAATTCGTTTGTTTGGTGTGTTTTTTGTTTTTGTTGATATTAATCTTCTTCATGTTGTTTTTGTTGTTGTCCTGGTTATTGTTGTTGTTTTGTTGTCACATTGTTGACTGTTCAAGTGAAATTTCAATTATTCTCCGGGAATTGGAAATAAATAAATTTAGAAAACAACAAAGTACATAATACAATTGTATTGCAAGTTGGTTTTGTCTCTTTTATCTGTGTATGTTTTTATTTTATTTCATTTTATTTATGTATTTGTATTTTCTTTTATTTTTTGCATTATTACGTTGGCGGTGATGGCTGGGGAGGGAAAATGAAGTTTGATGTTTTATGCAAACAATAACCATTCTCGAGTTACTTTACCGAGGAAAAAACATTATAGAGATTCTATATTTCAAATAACTTTTGAAAGAATTTTCACCGTTGCACGGTTGAATAGTGAATGTACAAATAGTATATAAAACAAAACACGACAGGGTTGGCAAAACAAACAAACAAAAAGAAGCAATTATTCAATTTGAGGTGAGTAGTTAAAATTTAGAATTGAAATTAGTTCAAAAGTAATAAGATCACTAACCGGAAGTTGTTATTGAAAATGGCGAATATTTTTCAGTCTTGCGTGGATTTATATGATTGAAGACTGCCGATGAGGTTCGAACTCAGAAAACGAGTATTTTGACATTCACTCCCGTTTCTCCCTTTTTCTTTTTTAAATGTGTTAATCATAAAATTAAAGGACGGCATTACAGCCCCATCGACACTTTGCAGTTTGCTGAGATTAGCATGTGTCGGTGGAATACTGCACAGTGTTATCCGCAGATCCGTAACTTGATTCCGAAATTCACAACCTGTGAAACTTCGATTAAAAGCCGCACATGGCCAGATGGTGATAGTAAACTTGGTGGACGGATGATGGCTTGCATGTAACGATAGAAAATTATATATATATATATATATATATATATATATATATATATATATATATATATATGCTTATATATTTATATACGCGTGTGTTGTATGTGTCTGATTTTATTTCAGGCTTTACGGTGTATTATTCCTTAATGAAGTATATCCATTAATCTGTTGTTACTCTCGGGAACTGTAATAGACTTCTACCAACCTAACTTATGTTTTAGCCCCCGTTCATAGCTTAACACCCGATCAGCACTAAACATGCACGGCTGTAATCTAATCCGTTGAAAAGATCTAAATTTCATTTTATTTTACATGTACCATATATCTATGTGGGCGATATCCCGGGTGTTTTTTTTTTCTTTCTGATAAGCATAGGCTGTGTTTTAAAGGGGATTTGACTGCTATATCTTGTAAGTGGAGGTGTGTTTGTTATATGGGCGTGATCGACTTTAGAATCAAGATGAAATCATTAGAATACACCTTTTTAATAAAGAATGGGAAAACGGAACATAAATTCAGGTATTTGGAACCTTGATTCTTACATAAAACATTGATTCCTTATATTGAACATTTAGCCATGAGGTAATGAGAAACCGTGACTTTGATTTATTGAAGAAACTCCTAGCTGTATAAATGAAATATAAAGTTTACCAGCAACTAATGGAAACCTATGTCATTAGATTTATATTTATGAAATTTTATGTAAGTTTATCGCGTTGTATTTGTAAAGATGCAAACACGTTGAGGTGTGTTAATTGATGATACAAATCAAATACCGAGACAAGAATAACAATTAGTATTGGGAGAGCAATGAATCTCCTGCTTTTGGGATCGAAAGCTATTCGTTGTTTCCCAATATGTCTGACACCAGTTCCCAACACACCATACAATGTTAATATATCATTTTCAGTTTTAGAAACCAGGAACTCTACATAAGAATATGGCAACATTTCTGTTTTATTCTCCTGTAAAACACTTTGAGAGACTAACTGAAGTGACATAAGCAAACGCACACGCGCACACACACACACACACACACATGCATATATATATGCATATACGCACACACATATGGATATACATATGTGTGTGTAGCTTTAGAGAACCCGGAAGTGTGTAGCTTTGAGGAAGCCGGAAGTGAGTAGCTTTTGGTAGCCAACGGTCGATTGTATTGACCTCAGTGTTTGGCTGATTGTACTTACCGATTCTGGATGGCTGATATTTAAAATTGAACTCAGCAGGAATTGAAACCCAACTGATTGAAGTATTACAACGTATTTTGTCTGACGCTCTAGTGACCTCTCTCTCTCTCTCTCTCTCTCTCTCTCTCTCTCTCTCTCTCTCTCCCTCTCTCTCTCTCTCCCTCTCTCTCTCTCCCTCTCTCTCTCTCTCTCTCTCTCTCTCTCTCTCTCTCTTTCTTTTTCTCTCTAATGATCACCTTCATTTAATTATATATTGCAATACATTTAGTCTGGGAGCATCTATTTCTTGCACTTCAGGGAACCATTTAGAAAGGGTTAATACCAATTACACAA
>NC_142946.1:1394755-1432255 GCF_046866305.1 Octopus bimaculoides
TAATTATTTACTTATCTTATTATTCATTTTTTTCTCTCATGGTTCTGCGTTTTTTACGCTTTTAATCCGGCCCTGCCGAAGTATAATTCACTTGCCATATTTCTGGTACCGTTCGATAAACTAAATACATGAAAAGTTATAATGTGTTCGATACAATCAATAACTCTATCCCACCAATACAATATTCGGTCGCGTGACTAAATTACTAATCAATATTGTAATTATTTATGTAGAATGAATGTTTTTTTTTTAAATATGTTCCGGAATTAAATTGGAAGTATTCATAACCTCTCACTATTATCTTCATTATTAGCAATTATTCATCATTAATGTCGTAATTATCATCAGAAATAATTGTTATTTATTAATATTTAAATTTCAATGTTTTATAGCAGAAAACGTCTTCGAATGTCAGACGAACAATCTCGTAATATTTATTTTTATGTCCAGAAGGCGGCGCTGAGCTGACAGAATCGTTAACACGCCGCGCAAAATGTTCAGTACCATTTCCGCCGTCTAAACGTCCTAAGTTCAAATACTGCAGAGATCGACTTTGCCCTTGAATCTCGTAATCGAGATTTTTTTTTTTTTTTGTGCATATTGAATGCTTCCATCCAAGTGTTCTCTGAGGTAAGAGAACT
The DNA here is from genome assembly GCF_046866305.1 of Octopus bimaculoides. Lineage (NCBI taxonomy): Eukaryota > Metazoa > Mollusca > Cephalopoda > Octopoda > Octopodidae > Octopus > Octopus bimaculoides. The sequence goes on from NC_142946.1 coordinate 1,395,397, forward strand.
CAGCTGTTTGGGGCTGTATACATCATCAGGAAGAGAGTGTTTGTATGTATGTTTATTCCCCGAGTTTTATTTAAGTTCTTCTAAAGAGTGTTCAAGTCGGTCGCCAACAAAGCGTCAAGAGTTCCCAGTGTTTGTAAATATGTAGTAGAGTTGCTGTATTATTTGAGCCGTCGAAGCACCCTCATGTGTGTGCATCTCTTTATCTCAGAAATAATCTCAGATGGAGAAACTTTGAAATATCCTTTGTGCATATGTATATATGTATGTGTATGTAAATATGTAAGTATGTTTGTATGTGTGTGCATGTGTGTGTGAGCTAAGATAATGTGAAATTAAGAATTGGTAAAAAAAAATCGAATTTCAATAGTTAAAAACAATAACAGTTAATATCTTTGACAGATCAAAAGATGACAACTCGATGTATAATGTTAAGATAAGTTCAGAAAAGTCTATGTGTGTGTGTGTGCATGTTTCTGAGTGTGATTGAATGCATAGAAAATGATAGTACTCTCTTTAAAGTTTAACTCGTCAAGGGCTGGGATGGTGGTACGTTTCATAGTTCAGTGGGTAGATGTAGGGGTGGGGAACGTATTTAGATTTAGTACATGCCGCCATATTTTAAAGATAAAAAAAACACACACACACAATGAAGTGAAATGGTTGGTACACATTCCGTTTTCTTTGTTTCGCTTTTTTTGCTTTTTTTTTTGTTGAATGTTCATTTAATATATTCCGAATTGTTTTATGTTTCATGAATTGAAAAGTTAAAAGAGAGATATCATACAAATACATTGGTTTTAAGGACCATACAAACAAACACTTACACATAATCACTCACACAAACATACATAATATACCGAGTACATATTTGCATATGTAAGTATATATACATACACATACACACACACACACATATATATATATATATACATATATAAATGCATATAAATATGCATACATACATATATATATATATATATATATATATATATATATATATATATATATATATATATATATATATATATATAAGGTATATGCGTATATAAAAGGCCCAAGAGTATACGCTCGCCTGTGTATATGCATGGATATATGTGCGTCTGTGTGTGTGTGTGTCAGACCGAGTGTTTGTGTGCATATATATACCTTTGCGTGTGTTTGAGAGAGAGAGTGTGTGTATAGTTATTAATGTCTGTATATATATATTTATATTTACATCTATACGAATTTATGTATGTATCTATCTACCTATCTACTTATCTATTTATCTACCTACCTATCTATCTATAAATAGATAGACAGATATCTTTATGTGTACATATATACATATATGCATATGTCAAAAAATATATGTATATATAAAAAGGAACGATACATATGCATCCAAATACATATACATATGTTAATACATACATACACACACATCGGCATATGTTTATATAGACACACACACTTGCACGTTCCCACACAGGATAAATGCACAGACACACGCATACATATACACAGACACAAACAAGTGTGCGCCCATAATTTTAGGATGATAAATTGTCCGGCTATCGTTATTTATACTGTGTAAACTACACTATAATTATCTGGTATTTATATCGACATATAGGAAATGAATATACATCAAGCCGTGTAAATTATAACAAAATGCTGTTCAGTGTTAGACAGGACTTCATACATATTTGTTAATACAGAAACACAAAGAACGACACAAAAAAACATATGTACGTGCCTCTTACTCAATCACATATCATTGTGTGTATTTAATTGTTTATCAAATTATTTTTCTAACATTTTAATACCGACGTGTATATATCTGCACACTTGCACACACACACATATACATATGTATACACACATGTATACATGAATACATATATGCATACATACATATTAATGGCAAACAAGAAGAATGCAGAGTGGAAGCCAGTTTACAAATGTTTCATCCTAATACAATACTAAATTTGTATGTTGGTCTGATAGTGAAAATCCGTGGATGAGCATAATACGATAAAAACCAGGGTTACATACACCAACCAAATTTTAATACACACATACATACATATTATACACACACACATAAAAGAACACCAACGTGTGGAAGTGTTCATGCGTATACACGTTCCATATATACTTGCTATGTGTCTATCGCTGGTTCCTTCCTCTCTTTCACGGAAAATGAACGTGATCATAACAAACTTCCCAATATAAGGAAATTGCAACATGTCAGCTACAACTGCGAGAGACCTTCATTTCACAAAGGACGTCGCATGATGCAATCGTTATCGCTGGTCCAGAAGCAAAAGGAAACCATTGTACGTAAGCCCCTCCCTTGATTCGGAGGCGCATACAAACGAAATCTTACTAATATTAAAGAGAAATCTCTAATACGTAAACATTCTATGATACTTCTGAATTTGTGTTGATATAACTGAATGTTCTGAGGCAGGGGAATAAAATTAATAAAATTGTCTCTATCATTGTAACTACATGTGACGTTTTCTTCTTTATGTCTCCACATTTTTCAGGGTTTAAATAAAGGTTATTGGTTGGATAGCACATAAGAATTAATTGGATATCTAACCGAAGGCATCCGAGATAGAGAAATATGACGTGAGATAATGTGGAAATATTAGTTTGTTTATGCTTATATACATACATACTCGTATACCTACATATATATACATACATATATACAGAGGAAGAGGAAGGGAGAGAGATAGAGATAGAGACGGCATGTCAAATAGATAGATAGATAGATAGATAGATAGATAGATAGATAGATAGATAGATAGATAGATAGATAACTGCACTTCAATTTGAATTTCATTTTAAAGGGTTCGACGAAATCTATGTTGTGTATTAATCTTATAAGTCGATTGCTGTATGCGATCTATATTTTATCTGTGCATTCTCAGATGTAATGCAAGGAATTTTGCGAGCTTTATCAGTACCTGCAGCTCCTCTCATCGATGGATTAAGATATTTAGGGTGAGTAGCATTCTATAGAAAAGCGAATTGTAAAGCAGAGCGAAATAGATATATACACCCATCTTAAATTTCGTAGGTGAACTTGGATCAATTTCTGACTTGTGTCAGTAAAAAGGAGAGTTCTCATAAATGCCATTGTTCAACATCCAACGTATCTCCGAGTCTGACTGTAAACCACAGACCATTGCATACAAACACATAGATATACATGTATAAATAATTATATCTATAAGTATGTATAAATGCATGTATATATATTTTAGTGTATATTTATATAGGGATAGATAGATAGATAGATAGATAGATAGATAGATAGATAGATAGATAGATAGATAGATAGATAGATAGATAGATACATATATAGATACACATATACATACTGAGTGTTTGTAATATACTATAAAAAAATTATAATAAATAATAAAAAATCATATCACATATATATATATATATACATATGAATAGTATAATAGTATGTGTACATATATATATTTATATATGGATATATATTATAGGTGTGTGTGCGTTTGTGTGTGAGTGTACGCATACAAATGCACACAAGTTTGTCAGCTGTAAATTGAACATGATCGATGTTACACCTGGTATATTTATTATGGTGTCTGTATAATACCCAGCATCATTCGATTATTTCTCTTGTTCTTTCCCTCTCTCTCTCTTTCACTCTCTCCCTCGTATTCTATCACTTACCATTGATATTCTTAACTTAAACCTCCCCGATTTACTTTATTATCTTCTTTAAATATCTATGCAAGTCCATTCTTCTTTATATTATATCTTACTATATAATATTTCCTCAAACGTTACTCCGTACTCCATTTATATTTTTGTCAGTTGTAATTCCACCATCTTGTTTCTCTCCTTTTCATTTTAATGTTACCCTCCGCCAAAACACTTGTCATTTTCGTAACTGATTTTCCCCATCTTTATGATCAGTTTTTATTACATTTTACATATTTTCTTTTATATTCATCTCACATTCCTTCTACATTTAACTTACTATTTTCCCTGATTAATATTTATGTTTTTCCTCCAATTGGCATTTGTATTTTGGCAAATGGCGTATATTTCAATTTTTGTAATTTTATTTTTCTATAACTATGTACATCATATATTTCTCTTTATCTCTTTCTATCTCTCTATTTTTATTTTGTCTCTCCATGTGTGTGTGTGTGTGTGTGCGTGCCTACATTCCATATGTCCTTATCGTGTTTTGTATGTGCTGGTTCTTTACTTTTCACCTTCATTCAGTTAACACAGCAAAACACATAGATAAAAGCGGACTCGCATGTTTCAACCTGCTCCAACCCCTTCTCCCACTCCTTCACTCCTATCCCTCGCACACCATAACCGTTGTTCTCTCTCTCATAATAAATTGAAATAATAATAATAATAATAATAATAATAATAATAATAATAATAATAATAATAATAATAATAATACATGTGGACATATATATTCACATACAGACATACTCACACATATACATATATGTATGTATGTGTGGTTTTGGCAGGTTCACAGTATGCCCCAAATCATTGAGAGAGAAAAGTGTAAACGAACCGCAGTTTACTAAGAAGCTTGAAAATAATACCAACGTTTAACATCATATGAAATTACATGCATTTCACTTCACATCTCTCCAACATATATATATATATATATATATATATATATATACATACCATTTAAATATTATATATATGATATAGGCATGTGCTTTTGTCTATGTGCTTGTGCTGGTAAATTTCACTTTTATATTGTTCAGTATAAATATTTTCCATACAGTGTCCCTCAGGGTTCTGTACTGGTTCCATTGTTCTTTAACATTAACAAAAATAATCAACAGGAATTTGTTAATAGTGAATGTTTTCTCTTGGTCGATTACGTATGCATAGCGTGACAAACTTGAGCAAAACAAGTCCGTATGCCGTTTTTAAGAACCAACGTTCTTACTTTATGAGACTGAAACATAATTATGAATCCTGCAAAAACAGAATTTTGTGCATTTCATCTAAGAAACGTGGAAACACGTAGCAAGTTTTATATCATTTTAACGGGAATAAAACTGGAACGCAGCCAGAATTACAAACATTTTTCTTATGTTTCTTCACAGCAGAATAACATTTGTGAACACTTAAATGTTCTAACATCGAAATTGAACGAATGGAATTAAAATCAATCACAATTCAAGAAATTATCAGAAAGATTGGAAAACACTCACAATAATAGCCTTGGCACTATTGCTGTTTTGATGTCGAATGTGCGTGTCCGCTTAGGGTTGGGATCTCCATTACAAGACCTTTGATTGCTATTCACAAACAGAATTTGTTGTAGATAAGAGTTTGTTTCCGGTGCACCATCATCAATCATCCAAGCCTATTGAGTGAGACATTTCGCCTATGAGGAGAAATATCACCCAAAAAGCAGTGAAGCATAAGCAGCTGTTTGAAGAAAGTTATTTTCAAAATATAGGAAGAACACAACAATAAAAAACAATTTCGTTGGTGTTTTTATTCATATTGGCTTCTTCTATGGAACTGCTGCTTTCTGGAACTCACGGCCATCGTTTTGTTTTTAACTAAACTATAGTATTCAGCTCATTAAGCATTGCATCATTGGACATCTTTCGAATTTGTAGACACCACCACTTTTTCTTGTAAAAAATAGGGGTGACTGTAATAAACGTTCAGGGAGTATGGACTTTCATCAAGCATGTCTATTTAGATTCGAGAACAGCCGAGAGAGACAAGGGCTTCTGCCCGTTAAAGACACAGCGATCTACGATCCGTGGATTGCTTTGCTTTGCGCCCCATCGAGGTTTCTCGTCTCTCAGTAAGACTGTATCATCCATGTTGTGTTCACATATTTTCTAGATTCTCAATAGTTTTATCTCATTTCATCTCCTTTATCTTCCTCTTTCCGCGTTCCTTAATCTTTTACGTAAGCCAACGCAGAAATTTTAAGCTCTCCTTGCAATGTCTCCCTCACTGGTGTCCCTGTGGCAAATAAAAGAAATCATCTTCCTTCATCTTCTTATCATTATTCTTCTTACTGTTGTTGATGTTGTTTTAGTTGTCGTCGTTGTACAGTTGCTATTATTAGTTTTGATGATGATAACGATGATGATGATGATGACGATGATGATGATGATGATGATGATGATGATGATGATGATGATGACGATGATGACGATGATGATGACGACGATGATGATGATGATCATCATCATCATCATCATCATCAGCATCATGATAATGGATTCAGTTGTCTTTGATATCTGAAAAGCTAACCATTATTCAGAGGGATTCTAACCCCGATGTTATTTCCGAATCCCTGCATGATGTAAAATTGATGCGTTGCCTGCCTATCTCTCTCTCAATGGATTCTTGCCTTGTAGCTATTCCATTGATTACATGACAAGAAGAATTTCTCTGATCTCCAAGTCAGCGGTATCCAGTTGTGTAGCTTTCATGAAAACATGTCTTCTTCAAAAATGTTTAATCAAATGTTTTATGGCACTTAAAATTAAAAGGAACAACTGCAAGTTCATGCATCTCGTCTTAAGCAAGTATTTCATCTGCAACTATCTCTCATGTTGGTATTATGACATCATTGAATCCTTTGTGTTATATCTCCAAGCGATAATAACAATTAAAAAGTCATTTGTACAGAGATCTTATATATAAACTCATTAAATGCATTGGATTGTAAAAATATAATTACAAGCATATCTTCCAGTTGTTCCCATGAATTAGAAATTGTATGTGTGTGTGTGTGTGTGTGTGTGTGTGTGTGTGTCTGTATATGTCTGTTAGATTATATTCTAGTCACAGAGATACCTACAAACACACAGACAAATACAAAGCGCACATTTTGATATTTTTCGTTAAATTTTATTCTTTACAAGCACCAAACAGATCTGTCCATGGACGGTAGCAGTGTCGCAGAAATTCCTGTGAGAGAAAAGGTTGCCAGATTGTCGTTTCAGAGAGAATAAGAAAGAGAAGAAAAGGGATATTTAGGGAGAATGGAATCACTTCCAAGATTTCAGTAAATATATTAAAGACATAAAAATGTGTTGGAGGAATTTGTACTCAGTGAACGAGGAAATATACTCGTAGTGCTTCAAAGACAGGAGAATATAAAGAGATGCATAAAACTTCTGTGAGCAGTTGGGTTTGCTTGTTTTCAGGTTCTGTGTGCGTTTTAATGCGTAGGGGCAGCATTTTACATACATATATACGCACCTGGACTCACGAACACATGAAAGTATAAACACATATATAAACAGAAAACAGGGATGCAAACAGATTCAAAATTCTTCCAAGGCTGGGGCCATGAGCCATACACCCACTACACATTTTAGGATCAAAACACATGAATACACTTCAACACAACTTCTCTTGATCAACAGGTCATGTTCAATTTAACATTATCATAAAACAAACCAAAGAAACAGGTCCCACCACTTTTAAACGAAACCTGAACAAATTTCTTCAGGCGATACCAGATAAGCAACCTGTACTTGAGTACAACTCAGTCATCGTCTCCCTATGTGAATGGGCCATGATACAACAAAATTTTACTAGGAGATTACATAACATTTCCTATCAGGTGGTGCCATTAAGTTAACCATAGCCTGGGCCAATCTTTAGCTGAATCGTATCTAATGTATATATGTTATATGTACTCCAGCACATATGTATCTACACTTCTGTTAAAGGAAGAGCAATATTGTAACAAACATAAACACCTCCATTATTCGAACGTAGACTACAGAAGCAGTGTCACATTTTGAGAAAAATCTTGCATATATTAATTGCTTCTCATTCAAATTGAAAATATAATGTGCGTGTAAGCTAGTTGGTGAGCAAATGTATGTATGTATGTATGTATGTATGTATCTATGTATGTATACATGTAATTGTGTATGTATGTACATATATGTGTGTATGAATTCATTGGCTTGTCTGTCGATGTTACATGTTTATACAACATGAAATGCACATATGTATTGTCTATGTATGTATATACGTATGCATTTACGTATGCATACATACGCATGTGTGTCCGCGCGTGTGTATACATGCGCGCACGTGTGTGCGTAGACTTTGTGTATGTATACATATTCATGTATCAGAAAGGCCACGTGAAAAAGAACTACTTGGTAATAATTAAATCGTTGGCAATTAACAGCAGATGTGATTAAGCTTGTATATGACAATCTCACATAAATTGAAATCTTGCTCAAACATGCAATATTCTGTGAAAGTAACGACATTCTAAGTAAAAGCAGCTAGAATTCCACACCATATACATGCTAATAGGTATATACATAAAAAGGGATGCATATTTCATATATATATATATATATATATATATATATATATATATATATATATAATATACATATAACATTATATATATGTATTAATGCACGCACACACACACACATACACACATACACACATATATATAGTGTGTGTGTGTGTATAGTGTGAAAGAGAAAGAGATGAGCGCAAATTTATTCGCATATATATTGGTATTATAGACACAGACACACACACACACACATACATATATATATATGCACACACGTGATTAGCTATTTATATACATATATCATATGTAGAAAGACACACAGAGATCTGCTTATATATAATTATACATATATATATATATATATATATATATATATATATATATATGGGGGGGGGATGTTTGTATGTATGTGTGGGTGTTTGTGATTGTGCATGCGTATGTATGTGTATGCATAAGCGTATTGTTTTTATAACCATACATATATATATATATATATGCGTCAGTCCAGTTATGTAAAAGCTGGTATGTCTGGAATTAATGCTATGTTTTCCACCTGCTGGCATTGCAAATATGTGCAGTTTTAACACATAAAACAAGTGTATGTCTATATGCATTTACAGTCATGTGATTTTCATAAAAATGCAGGCATATATAAACACATACATACGCACCTCTCTCTCTCATTCTCTCTCTGTACACACACACACACACACACACACACATATATATATATATATATAAATACAGCGAGATATTGGATATTTAGTACTTCTTGACTTACCGATTAACGTTTTGCTGAAGATTTTCAAAGAGTACATTGTCAGTTCAATAAAGTGCTGCTGTTCCCAGCCCACTTCATATGTTTTCGGTATCAACTTACCAAAAATGGAATACTTCAGTTGCAGTCTTGGAGACAAATATACTGGTTCGATCCTTTATATGTGTGTGTGTGCGCGCGCGCGCGTTTATTACATTTGTCGAGAAGAAGCAAAGGAAGTAAATAGATTTAAAGCACTTGGGAAAAGGTTAATATCGATGTTTTCTTAGGTGTATATACGTATGTGTTTCCCTCTCTACCTTTCCCAGTAGGTGTATGCGTTTCCCCCACACCTTCACATACACACACACACACACACACACACACACACACACACGCACACATATATATATATATATATATATATATATATATATATATACATATCTTCTCTTTTGTCTCACTATATACATATATATTTGTCGACACATAATTAAATGGATAGATAGATAGATATTCACAGACGCTCATATATATGTGTGTATATATATATGCTATACAAATAATTGTGACGCATCAATGGTTGCAGATGTGCCTCGTCAAGTGAATTGTCAAGAGGTATTCCGCTCTTTCCCTTTCGTTTCGCTTATTTTGGTAGCTGTGTGTAACTGTTCTCACACAGGAGAAAGCTAAAGATAAAAAGAATAATCACTTGAAGAATGATTTGTACAGCATTTCACCCTCGAGGGGCCTATGCAGGATGGGTCGAAACAATCGAAGTGATTATAAAAAATCTCGTGAATTCCATGGTCTTTCTCTTTATCTCATGTCTTACAAACTCTACGACCACAAATGTAATTCCTGAAATAATTATAGTAGCACTTATACTTATTTCCATACAGATGATGACGTCAGGTAACCGAATACAGTGAAGGGGCTTTGAATGCCATTCTAAAAGTTGTATAGTCACATTTAAAATTCTTACTTATGTAAAAATTGTTAATTATGTATGCATATATGTATTTATGTTTGTGCACATACATATGACTGTTAATTCTGGAGAGAGAGAGAGAGAGAGAGAGAGAGAGAGACAGAGAGAGAGTCGTATTTCCAGTTCAAACATTAACTCGCCGGGCGAAATGCTTACCTATATTTCGTCTGCCGCTACGTTCTGAGTTCAAATTCCGCCGAAGTCGACTTTGCCTTTCATCCTTTCGCGGTCGATAAATTAAGTACCAGTTGCATCTAATCGACTGGAACCCTCCCCCAAAATTTTGTGTCATTTGCCTAGAGTAGAAAAGAATTTTCTCTCTTGTTGAAATTATGTTGAATCATCTGAGAGAAATATGAGTGCATTGTGTAGAAAAGCAAAGCACGAAGGCGAGTATTGCTGCGTTTCTAAGAACAATTTTGGTGTTCCTTACAAGTTTTCCATTTGTTTTTGGCGATACTGTTCTGTAAAATCTTGTTAAATTAACATCGAAGCCACACTTTGTATATCAGAAAGGGGTGTGTACTGCAGCTTTCAGAGCAATTTTTTTTTTTTTTTACAAGTTCTCCTTTTGTTCTTGGCGTTGTTGTCTTTAAGATATCGTTAATGTAACTTCAAGACAACACGTTGTATATTCTGCCAAACAATCTTGTAGACAGACATTTTCACTCCAAGGTCAGATATTTTTGTCTAACATTCAATGGCGAAACTTTCAAAAGTAATACGATTGGACAATATTTTATCTTATCTTTATTACTGTCCTTAATACTTAAATGTATTTTCTTCTCTTTGATCTTCACACTCATTACATTCTGCTGTTTCCCGGACAATACTTTCTTTCCTTCCGTTAATTTTCTTTATATGTTTTTTTTCCCCTCTGTTCTTCGTTTCTCCCCCCCCCCTCTTCCCCTATTTTTCATCTTCTTCCGTATCTTTTTTATTTCCATCGTTTTGCTTTTTCCTTTCATATTGCTTTTCTTTGTTCTTGTCAGTCACTTATCTTATTACATCTACCTACCGCTATGAGGTCTACCTACTTATGGTAATTACTTGAAGCCGAACGAAGAAAGTCCTCCTTCAAAGCTAAAGTGTTCTTGGTATCGATTCAGCGACTTTGATGGACAGTAGATTCGAAATGTGGCTCTTTCGTCTACACTCTCCACGTACTGCTCGCCCAAGCCGCCATCACTCCAGTAACCGTGAAAATGCATACATACATATAGATATGTGTATGTGAGTGTGTATGTGTGTGTATATGTATGTATGTATGTATGTATGTATGTATGTATGTATGTATGCATGTATAGACGCGTTTCAAAGATGAACTCGTGCAACAAATGATTTGATCTTAGACCTCGTGCTGAAAATACGGCCATTACTTCCTGGAAAAAACAAACGCGTCAGTGACCAGGCTGTAGATAATGTGACCAAAATTTTGACACTGAATAATAAATGATTGACTGATGTTAACAGGTTTTGTATGTTTCTAAATATGCAGACTGTGTTGTCTATACTCTAATGAGAGACACAGAGCGAGAGGGAGGGAGGGAGAGAGAGAGAGAGAGAGAGAGAGAGAGAGCAAAGAGAGCGTTAATTGAAAATATTTTCTACGCATCGTTGTATCCTGTGGAATTTTCCGTGAGATTTATTCTGTTGTATGTGTTTCTCTTCTATATATCTAATATTTATCGTGTCACCATTATAAGAGCTAATTTCAGTACCTCAAAATTATGTAAAAGTATTATAATCCATTCACATGTATTACGTATACATTCACACTTTATGCATAAATCAAAAGTGAGAGAAAAAGAGAAAGAGTGAGAAACAGAGAGAAAGAGCAACAGAGTAGATGCGGAAGAGACAGCTATAGCAAGTGCAAGAAAAATACATATATTGATAAATAGGGTCAGATACGTAGACAAATATTTTTCATAAAAATCACGAAACGATACAAAACTGGACAAACCAAAAAGCAAAAATGTCTAATTGATCGGTAAACAAACGGACTACGTTTTGTGGGAAAATTGATTTTCGCCATTTTTGATTTCATTGAAATTTTTACTTGTTGACCGATAGTCACTTCAAACAGCTATTGGTCTTCAAGAAGCAAACAATGTCATCACAAGAATTTAATGGTCTTTGTCAAATGATTCTAAGGACAATTCGTTTTATATATTCTGATATTTTGTGGTTTTTTTTCCTCTGTCTGGTTTGATTTACTTATTTATTTATTTGGTTGTATTTTCAAAATTTTATTCATCTGCTTTTTTCTTTCTTTTTTTTCTCTACTCTTTTTATCACTTGGCGCCATAAACTAGTAATTTATTCCCTCTATCTCCTGGAGATAAATGAGGGAAGCTTTCAATTTGTTATTCAATATTTTGCTATTCTAGAATCTTCCTTCACTCTTCATTGGTGAATTATTCAAATGTTTCGTCCATTGGTACATTTTTTCATTTTTTCATTTCTATATTGTTTTTGTTGTTGGTTTTCATAGATTTTTTTTTTTTCGTCGACAGTAATCTTTTTGTAGTTCCTCAGAAATTGCTATCAATGTTACTGTTGTTGCTGTTTCTTGTCTGCAAATTCTTTAAATTCTTTACATTTGTCGTTTATGATCTTTTTGTTATATTTATTCATTGTTGTTGAGGTTTCTCGATATCTTTATTGTTGTTATTGAAGATGACAGCTTTTTTTTTATTATTGTATTCCTTATATCGGTATATCCCGGCTACAATCAAAGTCGATTGTATTGACCACAGACTGATGACTGGTATTTATGCTTTATTGACCCAAGAGGGATAAAAGGCAAAATTTACAAGGGCAGTATTTGAACTCCGAAAATCGAAGTTTCGAACAATGTGAAGGAAAGAAAGGCGGAAAAAAAAGAAAATCAACGTTGTCTGGTCGTCTGCAATTTTAGTGAGGTGAAAAGCTTACTTTTAACAATTCCCCTAAAAGTATTCGAGTCAATGTTGCAATAAACACATGTCGATATTATTGACATTAATGGCAAGTGCCACGTCAAGTAAATTCACACATGTGTATTTAGCGGCCCGGTTTCGATTCTCAGTTGATAGCAATAAAACCCATTTTAGTGTCAACATCAGTTATCGTTCTCTTCTAAATAATGCGAAGAAGTGGGTAGAATATTGACCCCGTCGGAGCTAGCAGAATTGTTTCTGGCTTTGTGCTAAAATTTTAAATCAATATTATTGACATTAATGGCAAATATCACAACCATAACATTTTTTACAAGTCTATTTAGCGATCTGGTTTCGATTCTCACTTGAGAGCAATCAATTCCATTTTAATGTCAACATTAGATATCGTTTCCTCTCAAATAGTACGAATACGATAAATTATAGATCCTGAGGTAAATGGTTATGGCCTTGCATTACCAACAATTTGTTTAAGGCATGTTTTATCTAACCTTCGTTGTACTACCCTTGTCTTGTTGAATAGCCACGGGGTAGTAAATTAATATCCATGGCAACAGTTTGTATTGAATACCTGTGTTACTTTAATGGTTGTTGTTCTTGTTCTTGCGATATAAAAATAAACACCGGCTCAGCTGTGATCGTGCAGCTGTGATCCGCATTTGTCAAAGATGTTACAGACCCCTTTATATGGCTTCTGTTGGAACTCTTGCGATATGAGTGCAATGTTCAATGATATTTCTATCCTTTCCATATCACAACATGACGGCCCAGACGCCCCACCCCCACCCTCAACCCCTGTTTAAGACAAAGACCCCCGTAGTAATGCAATAAGTTTCGCATCTAGGTATAACTCTCTGCAGAGGGAATATAGCAACTTTACAAAATATAAAAATAATTTGGCCAACACGTAATATATATTGTGACTATTTGCCAAATTTATAAATATATGTAAGCATATATGTATGTGGGTGTGTGATTTTGTGTGTGTTTGTGTGTGTTTGTGAGTGCGTATGCATGTAAATATACATACTTATGTACACAATTCATACGAATATCTCTCTTTCTCTCTCTCTCTCTCTCTCTCTCTCTCTCTCTCTCTCTCTCTCTCTCTCTCTCTCTCTCTCTTTCCCGCTATCAATGTATCAATGTATCTTTCAGCATATACATATTTTTATATATATGTATATATATATATATATATATATATATATATATATATATATATATATATATATATATATGTGAGTGTGTGAGTGTGTGTATATGTATGTATATATATGTAGCTCTCACTCTCTTTTCATGCGTATATATGTGTGTGTATGTGTAGCTGTACGCGCGTACCTATGTGCGTGTGTGTATCCATGTATATAAACACTCACTGTGTAAGAAGAGTCTCAGTCTATAGACCTATATGTACGTATATAAACGAGTGTGTGGTTCTGAGCGTGGGATTATGTATACGTATATATATGTATGTGTATGCGTGTGAGTGTACAATTTGCGTGCAAACGTCTCCGTTGTCAATTAAATCTATATTAATATCTAAACAGTAAATGTTCCAAGAGTATCTTTAGCAATATTTTCTCGTGTACACAACAATGCATGAGTAATTATAGCATAAAATAGGAAGACGAAAACTTGGTAGTGAAAATTCTGTGTGCTTTAGTGTGTGCGAGGGGCCGCCTGTATATGTGTTGTTAGTTATGTGTAGAGGGAGGGGAAAAGGGGAGGAGCGAGAGTGAGTGAAAGAGAGAAGGAGAAACAGAGAAAGAAAGACAAGAATGAGCGATAAATAATTTTTTGAAACAGAGCTTTTGATACTTAATATACATACATATAAATATACAAGCACACTCACACACACGCAGAAACAAACACACTCTCACACACATACACACTCACACACATACATGCGTTTGTGTGTGTGTGTGTGTGTGTGTGTGTGTGTGTGTGTGTGTGTGGGTGTGTGGGTGTGTTTGCAAACGAACAAACAAGCTCTTAATGTTCCACGTAGAGTTTATTTTGCCTTCATCTAGGAAACGATTCAAATTCTCATTAGTTAAATCTCACTGAATTTAGAAAACAAGACTCTCTTAATCAATCGGAAGCCTGCTTGCAGTTAAAATGATTCCCTCAACTATTGTGTACGATTACTTCGCATTGCAAGATAAGTAAGTCTCGTTCTCATTGGTTGTTTCACATCAAGGGCTGCTGTTGGAAGATAGCTACTTCTGTTTGTTCAAAATCAGACGATGAATGCTAATGACTGTTAGGCACTATAAAGGCAAATTTCCTTAATAGGGAACCACATGGGTTCCTACTGAAGGATTATGTGCGGAAGCAGTGTCCCTAATTTTCAGTATACTCTCTCTGCGGAATCCATTGTTTCTGCTATATATAAATATATTGGTTGGGGTGTTTCAATTTCTAGACCTGATGGTGCGTTGTGTTCTTGAGCAAAACACTTCATCTCATGTTGCTCTACGATCAGCTGACGTGTGATACATCACACACGTGTTCAGACAACGTCGATGATTTAATGGAAGGGATGAGCTAATGTACAGCACACACATTTGATGACTATAAACAAATTTGTGTAGATCGTTCGGAAAAAAACGCTGAACACTCATATGTCATCTAAGACATCCATTACACACACACATATACGCACACACACACACACACATACATACATACATACATATATATATATATATATAGTTATATATATATATATATATACGTGTGTTCGTGTGTAGTGTATGTACAGACAAGAGTGTCAGCATAGTACTCAATACCATGCAACGAGTGCGTTTTGTGGTTATTTTACCGACCACCACACTGACTAGGGTTAACACAAATACATATACACACCGGTGCACATGGACACACGAATATATATATATATATATATATATATATATATATATATATATATATATATATATATATATATATATATATATATATATATATATATATATATATATATATGTATATATATATATATATATATATATATATATATATATATATATATATATATATACAATATTATATACACACAGTATATTTACACACAATATTATAATACTTAATAATAAATATACATAAAGGGAGAGAGAGAAAAGGAGAGGAACACGAATAGTCAGTGTGATAGTTAAAAAGAGAAACTGAACATAAATAGGTGGGATGTTAGCAAAGAATAAACGAATAGAAGAATAGACCAGGAAGAATAAGCGTTTGTAGAAAGGATGAACTTTATTTGTTTCAGTTGAATAAGAGAACAAGAAGATAAAACGAAGATGAACAGAGACGGAACGGAATATATAAGACGTCTAACATATGACTTTGCCTTTCACTAAATATAATTAATTGCTATAAATAACCTATTAACGTTGTAATTAGAAAGAGCGGAATTTTCTTTCTTTTGCGGTTTCGCAATCAATCAGTCTTTCTTTGTGTGGGCGGAACGGAGAGCTTGGACGTATCTGAGTGTGTTTAGGTGTGAGTGTGTATTCAGGTGTGTGTATATGAATGTATGTATATATAAATATACTGTATATGTACGAGAGAGTAGGCATATTGTATATGTACACTCATCTGTATATACGTATGGGTATTTTTATTCTATTATTTATTTCAGTCATTTGACTGCGGCCATACTGGAGTACCACCTTTAGTCGAACAAATCTACCCCAGTACTTATTCTTTGTAAGCTTAGTAATTATTTTATCGGTATCTTTGGCCGAACCGCTCTGTTACGGGGGCATGAACACTTGAAAATATCCGTCTCTTTAACGATACGTACAGAAAAGTGCTTCCCATCCACCCCCACGCACACATAATAAATTAAGGACAGGTGTCAATCCATTACGCCCATTTCTAGCACAGGTTTCCCAAAAGGTGTCCATTGTTGTTCTTCCTCTCACTACTACAGCAGCTGCTACGATATATATTAAATGACAAATCATTCTGTTTTTCTGGTCATATTGGGGTTCAGATAATTACACGTTCGCTAGGAGAATGTTAATGTGCCTTCACCTACACATGCCTCTATGCATGTGGGTATATCGGTTTTATTGTATTCTTGTAGTTCACTTGCTTGTCAATATATTTTCCTGCTCATATACATGTAAAAACCACTTACTCATTCCCTAAATCTAGTTAAACCCAGTGGCGTCTAAACAAACACGTCCCTACAAATAATGTCTCGGATTTATTTAAACGCGAAGAAATGCGAAACTTATTTCAAATTACAAGATTACATACTATGTTATATATCTTACAGAGATATAGTAACACAGAACACAATAGCACCACATGTTGCCATGATTTTCCCATTTAATACGTGAAAAAAATGGCGGTAAAGTTAATTAAATCGCTGCATTCTTGTACGAGAACTGATTAACAAATCTCGATGGTTGTAAGGTGGAGAAATCAGTTATTTCTTTTTTTAGTGTTATTATTCATAGTTAACTGCTTATGTGATTCGAGTGCACTGTAATTATATCGCTGTAGGTGTAATAGGAACTTCACGTTATCGATTGAAATACGAAAAGAAGCAGGACGGAGAAAAAACTCGTGATAACTGGATGAGGAAATAAATGTGTAAATGTGGAATTAGGGAGGTGGATATCGGGGTGTGTATGTATGTATGTATGTATGTATGTAGGTAGGTAGGTAGGTAGGTAGGTAGATAGGTAGGTAGGTATGTGGGTAGGCAGGTAGAAAGGTAGGAAGGTTGGTAGGTAGAAAGGTAGGAAGGTAGGTATGTATATGGATATGTAGGTAGGTAGTTGGGTCGGTTATTGGGTACATAAATAATACACCATTTATGTATCTATATGTATGTACGTATGTACTATGTACCCACATGTGCCTACGCGCATAGGTTCATGCAGGTGAAGGTCGATTCATATGAAAAAGCAAATGAACAAAATAATACGACCATTTGTTTATCGGGAAATTTTTTTATGCTAATGAGTATTTCTGCTGTTTTCCAGTAATTTTACAAAGAAAAAGACGAGTGATTGCAATATCCTGCTTTCACTTACACACAATCGTTTCAAAATTTTAGCACAAGGTCAGCAATTTCGGAGGGAGAGGATAAGTCGATTACAGCGACCCCAGTGTTCAACTCGTACTTATTTTATTGACCTGAAAGGACGCAAGTCTAAGTCGACCTTGGCGTAATCTTAACTCAGAACGTAAAGCCGGAAAAGACACTAGTGAAAGTTTTGTCCGGCTTGCTAACTAATCTGCCAGGTTGCTGCTCTCAAATGGCTCGAAATGCGAAATGGCAGCATTATATGACAAATGAATTGCATTTATGGAGACCTGACGAAAATTAGCGAGAAGATCACACAGAGACGGCTGCGGTTATTTGACCACTTACGATTAGAGGCTGAGAAGGGAAGCAGGTAGAATTTGTTGCCGTAATAATAAGTACTATTCCGAAGGTCTGATTTTCCCGTTTCCAGTAAGGGCTGGTGGGGGCACAATGAGGAAACATTTACTTCATTTTTAACTTTGAGGAAGGAATATTTTTATAGATATTAACTATCTAACAAAAACTACGTCAGCTCAGCAAATTACCTTCTCTAAATGCATTAAAAATCACTACAACATATTCAGAACACCAATTCAGAAAATTATTTCCGTTCTCTTATAAAAAACAAATTTAGATGAGTCAAAATGAGTATGGCAAGGTAAGGTAAATTTACCTCTTCAATTCTCCTGAATTACATTTGAAAAATAACTCATACACATCAATATCGAGATGAAATGAAACGGAATATGAAATTAACAAAACTTGACTAAATCAAAAAAATCAACAGAAAATATTCTCCGAGGCTTCTTCAAAATCTGCTGAAATGGTTTTCTACAGAATTCTAGTTTAAGCATCTCATATAACCCCTCATAACTTTTGAATGTTTTGGCATTCTCAGAACACACGAGAATTCATACAACTATAAAAAAAATTGTTTTCAATTTTCCGTTTTTGTCATTTTTTATCACAGACAGTCCAAAATTTTTACTTCAATCCTAGCAATAGACTATTAAACATGTTTATGGGGAGAAAGATATAAAAAAAAAATCGCCATGTCAGAATGGAAAAGATACAAGGAGAGTATCAGGTGGTCGTGAGATGTGCTAAAGATAACAGCTACATAGCCCTTAAATCAGACACAAAAACTTCGTTTTTTTTTCAAAAATAGTTGTACGAAATCCTATGTACAGAATACAAATTCGCAAAACTTTCCAGAAAATTGCTAAAACTAGAAATATTTATGAGATGTTATGTGGAGTGCTTAAAGCAGAATTCCACCAGGTTCTCTTCCTGATACATTTATGCTACCTGAAGTTAAAGAAAAGAGATTAGTGAAGTTCGTCATTACTCATTTTGCCCCAGTTTGGACATCAGTTTTTGAAAATTGAAAATTATCAAATTAGACATTTGTGTGGGGGAAAATTAACTTGAAACCCAACAAAGGAAATAATTCGGATTGCTGAACATCCATAATTATCTAGATATTTTATTAGCCCCCCACAATTACATATGGGACAAATTTAAGGGAAAATTTCTTGAAAATAAAGTACGTGATGGTTTCAAACTGATTCAACTGTAACAGCAACAATGGTGCCCGATTTTTACTCCGAAAGATGATGCAAAAGTACAAAATGGTGACGCAATACTTGCAATGTAATGTTTTCAGATAAGTAATGAGAAAAGAATGAGAAATCGTTAATAACTCATTTTGCCCCACTTCCCTGTAGTTATTTCAAGCATTTAACAAAATGAAAATTATTGAAAAAGAAAGAAAAAGATTCGATTTAATGAAAATATGTGAACATGAAAGGATCTTTGTGGTTATCGTCAGTGTCTGAAATTTTAATTTAATTGTTTTCAAATTTGGTATATAGATTAAGCTTTATATGCCAATTATGAAAAAGAAATTCATTTTCCCTCTAAATTCATAATTAAAAAGTTATTACCTTTAAAATTTGCAAAATTTAGGTAATTAGCCAATCAACAGTAGACATGACGTCATCATCAATGCGATATTGATTCTCAAGCAAATTTTTTTCCCATGTTTGGGGAACAGATTATCTTGAGAAAAGGCCAAGTCAATCACTCACGTTGAAATCAAGAATTTGTGTGCTGCAGAAGCGTTCTTGGGCGTTTAATCTTGAAAGGCTTTCGTGGCCGCTTCAGCAATATTACTCTCCATTGATTGTGTGACCATTTAGAAGATAGTCAATAAACACGATATGCCTTTTGCATCCCCCAAAAACTAAAACCAGGTCCATCGCCTTCCCTGCAGATGAAACAGTCAGATGCCAGATGATTGTTTTTCGTTACACCCTCTTTCTCTCTCTCTCTCTTTTTCTATTTCTCACTCTCTCTCCTTCTCTTTCTCTCTGTATATATATTTATATACATATACATATACACACACATACACACACACATACATACATACATATATATATAAATACACATACATACATACATATGTATAATGCATATATGTTTAGGTGAAAATTGCGTTATAACTATTTATATATGTTTTAGTATGGTGTTGGAATGGCTGCCATGTTTTGGTGTTTTTGTAATGACGTATTTCGACGTTGCTCGTTTTCCTACTAATTATTTTACTAACAGTAGAGCTATCAGTAATTGAAATAGTCTTAGTAGCTGTGCTGGTGGTGGTGGTTTTGGTGGCGAGGGTGTTAGCGGCGCTAGTAACGAATAATATATGCTAATATTGCAAAATCTTGCTGTCGCCGAATGAAGTAAATTTGACACAAAGCGATTTGAAATTTAATAAACTCCAAGACTACGATACACACGCGCGCAGACGCTCACAAGCAAACACACACACACATACACATATGTCTACACACCTACACACACATTTACATACATACTCACGCATAATAAAATTGGGAAATATAATAAAAGAAGGCTGTCAGCATAGGTGTAAGCACATGATGCCGCGCTTAGTATTATATTTGCTTTTAATGAGATGGATGTATGGTTACTGTAAGGATATTTGGTGAATGAGGGCTCGACACGATGCCTCTTGATGTATGTTTCCAATGTTTACACTCAAAGTTCAAATCACACAGAGGCCAAATTTGATTTTGTCACTTCGGGTTTGAAAAACAAAAAACAGTCGATTACTAGTGCCAGTTCTTGGCCGTTTTTATTTACTCCCTCTCTCTTTCTCTCGTACTCTTTTTCGCTCCCTCTCTCTCTCACTCTCCCCCTCTCTCTCTTATTCTCTCGCTCGCTCTTTCTGAACTTAACTATTGAAGGGACTGTGTCCGTCCAGCTTATTTATGCATCCGAGAAATATATTCTCTTAGAATAAGGAACAGTTTGGAAGCAGCGCCTCTGCGCGCCCAGTAATAATTCTGCTTTCATCGAATGGAATGAAAAAGGGGCGACATTTACAAATGAATATTGATGTAATCACAGATGACTCGAATAAGAGTACTAAAGCCTGTTTTTGTTACGATGTACTGGTTTCAACCCATACACATACATACACACACACAACTTACACACTATATGCGTTATATATGTGTATCACCGTTTATGCGTACGTGAGTATCTGTGCGCACGCGCAGGTTTGTAGGTTTGTGTGTGTGTGTGTGTGTCATATATGTATGTAAATGCGTAAGGAATACTTCTTAGTATAAACGTGAGCTAAGTAAAAATGCGGAGAAGAAAAACCTATAGTTGATAGACTTATTCTAACTGAGATTCATCTCTCGTCGACTTATCTCTGAAAAAGAATGAATAATCACCAGAAAAAGCATAAATATTAACTTTAGTTTTGCGGGGATACAGCAAGGATAGATTTAATCATTGCAGTAAATATGAACTCGGAATGTCAATACAACAAACCAAATTACGATAAAGAATCAGAATAAATGCTTTAAGGTCTCCATTTTCCTACGCATTTTCTGTTGTCAAGAGTAGCTTTGGTAATGCTTTGATCTCAATCTCTCAGCATCACAATATTGGCAACTGGCATTTTATATATGGACAACTAGATAAGGATATTGGTTTCCAAATTATCTTCTGGCTCTATCTGTGTTGATCACAAATCCATAATCCCAATAATCATACATAAATGCTACATTTCTACACAATCGTCACAGTCACCATCATCACCACCACTTTCAGGCAGCTGTGAAACATAACGAGTATGTTGTTACGGCGAAGCTGATTGGTGAATTCTGCTTTAGGCATCGGATACAATACAGCATCAGTGTTAGGATGTATCGCTTGTACATCGTATTTTCACGAGAATATTTATTGCTCACGTGTGGCTTGTATTATTTGCAAACAATTCATGAACCTATAACCTATAAGTGCTTGCGTTGTTGTTGTTATTGTTGTTGTTGTTACTGCTGCTGCTGCTGCTGTCGTTGTT
This sequence comes from Octopus bimaculoides, assembly GCF_046866305.1. Classification (NCBI taxonomy): domain Eukaryota; kingdom Metazoa; phylum Mollusca; class Cephalopoda; order Octopoda; family Octopodidae; genus Octopus; species Octopus bimaculoides. Next base: position 1,417,880 of record NC_142946.1, read on the forward strand.
GTTGTCGTTGTTTAGCTGCAGGTCATTGATTGCATCGTAAAGCATTTAAAACACGACCCACTGGTCTTACGTTTTTGATTATTACAATATATGTTTTCCTCCATTTAAAAAAGACATCTTGTAAATATTAATAATTGTCACTAATAAGATATATAAATATTTTTTTTTTCATATTGCAACAGATCACCTCAGAATAGATCCAAAGGAAAGATTCTGGTGTGTCGTTAAATAACAAATAAGTAAGTATATTCCATCATATATATATATTGCATCAATGTATATACCACGCGTCCTTCTGCTAAAAAAGATAAATTGGAAGGTTTCGAAGGATCAGAGGGATAATTTTTTCCATCAATGATAGTCAAGTAAAATCGATAGCTAAGCCTCTGATCTCAGCAATGCGGTAATGATAAATAAGAATAAAAAAGAATGGTAAACAAGGCATATACCTTATTGATTTTTTACTTAAGTCAGATGGTATTACCCAATAGAATATTGATATTGGTTATATTATCTAAGAATTCTGTTATTATTAAGAAAGGAAATTTGTTTTATGTTTTTCTCCATTAGTAGAAGGAACAGCACAAAGTATATATATATATATATATATATATATATATATATATATATATATATATATATATATTGCCTCGAGGTGCTTCGTTCTGTTCTCAATCAGAAACCAATTCCTTTGGAGTGATGTCAGTACGATTGAGAAGAAAAATACTTTTCAGCAATCAATTTAATCAATCGTGTATATATATATATATATATATATATATATATATATATATATATATATATGCTGGCATTTCATCACTTACGAGGACGAGTGTTTAAGTTGATCCAATTAATAGAATAGCCTGCTCATGAAATTAACGTGCAAGTGGTTGAATACTCCACAGACAGGCGTACCATTACGACTGTTCTTCTGAAGGATATTCAGCGTGACACAGAATGTGGCAAGCCAGGCCTTTTGTACAACTTTTTGCCCGCTGAGTTGACTGCAGCACTATGACATAAAATGTCTTGCTCAAGGATACAACGTGATTGAACTCACGACCTTCCAATCGACAGCCAACCATACACACACACACATACATGCACGCCAGAACTGATACATGCACACAGACACACACACAAACATAAACGTGTGGCAGCACTGATACATACATTCATACACATACAAGTATATATCATCATTATCATCATCATCATCATCATCATCACCATCATCATCATCATCATCATCATCATCATCATCATCATCCAGTTGTGTCTATTGCACGGATCAATGTCTCTCGTACTCTCCAGTCTGTTCGGTCCACCAAAGCACCAGGTTTGAAAAAACAAAAACGTAAGTCTTGGAGTCGATTCATTCGACTAAAAATTGTTCAAATCGCTGTCCCAGCATGGCCAGAGTCTAAGGACTCTTAAATAAGTAAACGGTGAAAGACAACTGAAAGGAACCGAAATGTGTAGCAAAAATATCTTTCGTTGTTGTCATATTTGGATATAATGTGGTTTCGTGAAGATAAAACAGTCCATATTGGTCCGATCTCGTAAACTGTGATATCAAACCAATCAATGCAGGGAAGGTGTAATTATTGCCATCACAATCACAGTTTTACATTATGATCTCAGATAAAACAACCCGGAGCTAATGAAGGGTAAATGGTTAGACACGATTTGATCCTAGGTTTTATTGTTATGGATACTATTAACATCATTGTTGCTGTTGTTGTTGTTGTTGTTAGGTAACGTTTTTATCGTTATTCAGTTCACGTTGCGCCGAGATCAATTTTATTTCAAGTAAAGCCGAACGGATGTTGATTAAATGTTGGAAATATGGCGTGCACACAAATTTTAACGACTTTAATTCCTGACAATTCTAATTTCAGTCTAAAGAAACATATAAAAACCAATCAATCGAGTAACTGCTACTAAATGTTGCCAGAGTAATAACTTCCAGCAGACGTTGATGAAGTAATAAACCATTTGGTTAATTATATTCTCCATGAAAAACTCATGAAAAGCCCCGATATTGGAAACGAAGCATTCATAAACGTTGACCTTATGTCAGTTTCTATTATCCGTTTCATCCCTCTCAACAATGAACAATATCTCAGCTATCAACACAACAGCAAATAAAATCATAGACAGTAGTCAACTATTTTTACAGGATATATTCCCAACCCAAACAATCACCGAGGGAAGACAATCATTGTCTGTTCAACAAGAGATAAAAAAAAAAAATGGTGGCGGGCGAAATCATTCATCATTCATTTTCCGTTTGTTTGCAAAATCTTTTACTTTTTTTTATATCTTTTTTTCTTTTTGCTTATAGTGTATCAGCCATATTTAACATTCGAGAAATGTCATCGACTGTCACTTCCGGTATGGCTGATGATTGTTAGAGTGTTTGTATGTGAAGTGCTAAAGCAATTGAATTAACAGTTCAATGGATTTGTATTAATACCATCAGCAGCCTGTCGCCATTATGAAGTGAAAGAGTCACATTTTTCATTAACTCAGGTAGAAATAATAACCACGATGATGTATATGCGTCCCTGAATCGCCGCTGACAAACGCTATTATCTCTCAACCCACTCAACTAATATCTCTGATCGTCTGTTTCTTCTGTCGCTTGTTATTAAAATATTAACTGACAACTTGTGTGAGTTTATTAATTATTTTAATTTAGTAGAGTGATGGTAGAAGATACAGGCGAATACAAGGGTCCTCAAAAGACAATGTATCACTTTGAGTGAGATGATGCTCAGCGATAAGACCTAACTAAACCACATTCACTGATTTTTGTATATTTTTGTAACATTCAGGAGAGTAAATTTGTTCATTCCAATATCGCTGCCTTTCTCTGGACCGAATAGTGACTAGTAAAAAGAAATGGGTTCTCTATAAAAATGTCAAACGCCGAAGACAGTGGGGGAGGGACAGAAGAAAAACCGGCGACCCAGGCTTAAGAAGGTATTCACCCACGTAAGGGGTTGTTATCTGTTTGATGGGATATGGAAGTTTATATGCAAACCATAATTGCCATTACTCGTTCGTTATGACCCGGGGTAGTGAGCATCAGGTCCCCATGAATGGGTTCAGTAGATTTTCTAAACGTTGAGGACGCTCCCGCCAGTTTGTTTAAGCCGTGTGCAAGTCAGAATAGTACCAGTCATTGTAACGTAAAATGGTCGACCGAGAGAGTGTCAAAGTGCTATATAAGCTGTTCTCACTTAACTCCAGTGACCTACAGATGCTTCGCTATCATTTCACTTCTTTGTCTATTTCGTATTTATGAATTCCTAAAGCGTGAAAAGTCATATCCGCCGAAATGCACAGATGAAAACCAGAACAATCTGATTGATGAAAATCAGAACAATGGGAGATGGTTATCGTTACACAAAACGAGGCAATTATGTGCAAATCAACGATACAGGACACAATATTATGTAGAGTAAGAACAATATCAGCAGAATTTGCTTTGCTTTTTCGACTGTTCTGTGGTACAAATATTGGATAAACTCTATCAAAGCAAGTGAAAGGTTAGCTGCTGTTTGAAATGCAGCATCAACACGAAACTCAAACTAAACGATTGTCGGAGATTCTTGTTTTTATATAAGGACGAATTGTATGTGTGTGTTTATGGATTAGAAGCTTGTCTAAATTATCTGTATTAAATAGAATCTTATACTTTGAATTCAGACTAATCGTGTCTTTGTTACATAATATTTCATCTTTCTTCTATCGGTTTTTTGTTTCAGTCATTAGACTGTGGCCATGCTGGAGTACAGCCTTGAAGAAATTTTAGTTGAATGAATCAACCCCTGCACGTATTATCTTTTTACAGAGCTTATCAATTATTGTAACGGACTCTTTTCCCAAACTGCTACGGGTAAGTAAACAGACCAACACAGGTATAAAACACACACACACATGCTCTCCCTCCATCTCTCTCTCTCTCTCTCTCTCACACACACACACACACACACACACACACATACACACACATATATAGTTCACATTTACAAAAAACAAACGACGAAGCCAGGTGTAAGAAAAACAAAAGGCATATTAGTTTAATACTCGGGGAAAATAAGAAAGTCTTTTACGTTTCGAGCCAACGCTCTTCAACAGAAAGGAATAAGAGGAAATGATAGAGAGAGAATGGAGGTCAACGGCGCAACATGGCGATATATATATACACTCAAAGGGTTTCGTTTAGTTTCCGTCTACCATATCCACTCACAAGAATCCGAAGCTATAGTAGAAGACACCCAATGTTCCACGCTGTGGGACTGAACCTGGAAGTGTGTGGTTGGGGCATAAACTTCTTACCACACACCCATGGATGTGCCTATATTTTTTCCATTTTTTTCACTAACGTATTACAAACTTCAAAATCAACTTTAAATGAACACGTGAACGTTTGCAGAAAAAAATGCCATACACACCTTTAGAATTGCTACAATGAAATCCAGCTGAAATAGGAATTTTACAAAATAGCGTCTATGTTCTCTTGTAATTGGAAACCTCTACGAAATTAATATAGGTTTTATCTCGAATACTCACGTCTCTTCATCACTGCAGACTCTTGTATGGAACAACAAAGTGTTGCTTAACAATTGAAATACAAAATGAGAATAGGTAAAGAGATTTTCAGGATAAATCATTATGGCTTTAGATACGCCATTGTTTATTAATGTAAAACTGGTAAATAAATCGAATGATGATGCAATATATACATTTGTGTGTGTGAGCGCGTGTCTCTGTGTGTGTGTCGATGTGTGTACGCATGTGTATATGTGTTTCTTCTTCTAGAGATTTCACCTCTTACAGAATTGCAATAGATTTTACGCGACGTTTATTCTAGAGAAGCAGTTAAGCAGATTATGTATGTCATATGTGTGTGTGTGTGTGTGTGTGTGTGTGTGTGTATGTGTGTGTGTGTGTGTGTGTATGTGTGTGTGTGTGTGTGTGTGCGTGCGTGCGTGCGTGTGCGTTCCTTATTTAGCTACTGGTCTCCTAGCAACAATTTTCCTCGTCAGAAATTTCATTCAGAGTAATCAGATACCAGTAATATACTACGTTCATCACATGAGTCCTGCTACTCTCAGTGCTAACTGTAAACTGATAGATTGTGGCAAAATAGCAGTACACACTCATACACACACACACACATACACTTGAAGAAATGCATGCATAAATATAAACAAGCACGCACACACACATATGTATTAATATCTGTGGCCGTGTGTACATAGATGCATGTGTGTGCGTGCGTGTGTGTATGTGTGTGTGTACGGGTGTGTGTGTGGAAATGATATCTCAATACATACAACCTAAACCGCAAAAATCGATCACGTAGCAACACCATAAGCGAATCGATCATGAAATCACTATACAGCAATAACAACCACAGCAACACAAGTCTCGTGAATTCCCATGTGCAATATCATTGTCAAAGCATTGTCTCGGATAATTTGTTATCAGGATATACTCAAACCACAGCTGCACTTCAGTTGACGAACAATAGCAATCGCTGCATGGCGATTCTCTTCGACAGGAAATGCATAATGACGCCATCTTTTGTCAAATGCATGGCGTAGTTTTACGGCATGATACAACACGTTGTTCAATAAAAGAAGCAATGGTGATGCTGATGCTGCTGACGTTGCCTGTTAGGATAATGGATGCATGATGGATGCATGATGGCATCTTTTAACTATTTCATCTCATTGGACTACGACCATGCTGAGACACGGTCTTGAAGAATTAAAATCTAGCGAGACAAATCTGAGTTGACAAAATTTCCACATTGTTCTGTTGCAATGACAACGTTTCCGTGATTAAGAATTTTGGTTTCTAATCCCATCATTAGCAGGTTCAATACTAGAGTGCAGATAAAAAGAGAGACGGAGAGAGATGGGGTGAGTGTGGTAAACAGACAGACAAAGGCCTAAAGCCCTGCAAGCTGGTGCTCCAGCGGGGCTGCAGATCAATGATTGTAACAATTAAACGATAATGAAGGAAATTAATAAGACTCTTGTGAAGTAATCCCTTCCATATAGACGGGTAATCACTGCGATATAGATTTGCGTATTACAAAACACACTTCCGCTTCTAAAAGACCTACGAGAGATCAATAGAATGTATTGCATCCTTAACGGATATCTATTAAACATTCACCTATTTCACAATATCCTATTACATATCGTCATTATCTATTTTACTGGATTAATGTCTACATGTTGTTATTATCGGTGGTGTTGTTGTAGCAATTGTTCGTGTCATATGGCTCTCCAATCATAATATATTAATAATATGTTAAACTCACTATTTGTTCTACTGTGCTGCAACTGTCGCAAGGACGGCTCTCCCTTGAAGGGCTGCATGAGATAACATTAACGTGTGTCGCATCTTAATTCCTAATGTGGTAGTATATAATCGAGAGGGACTTGTATGACATTATTCATAGGCAAATGGTGTGGGTTCAATTACACTTAATGCTTCATATATATATATAAATATATATATATATAATTATTATTCAACACTTAGTAGTTTCAGGAGAATTTCGGCTGCAACACCTGCTACACCTCCCTGTTGCTGGAATGTGTGTTCTTTTCTGCTGTAGGCGGTGGGGTGCAGACGCTTTCCGGTAGAATATTGCATCAGTTCCTTTCTTTTATGGAATGTGGTGCAGCTTTTGTAGTATTAGTGTTTGTATTGTGTGTTTTGGACAATATTTTGGATTATTATTATTATGTGATGAAAACTCACAGCTTATTTTGCTGTGTATGATGGAAAGTGTCAGCTGTCCACAGCCGGCAAACTGTGGTGAAACATGTTTACTGATCATGCTTCAAGAACCAGGCGAAGATTTGTTGGAGTTCCAAGCAACGCTGATTTTTGTAGATGTTTCACCTTCACACTTGTACCAATCTTTTTCAGCCATGTTGGTAGTTAAGTGCTGATACTTCCAAGTGCACCAATTACTATTCATATCACGTCTACGCACCTCATTGACTACAACCTTCGTGTTTCCCACTTCAAATCGTCATAGTTGTTTATTTTTTTCTTCTTCTCTTACATTGATCTTGTTCTGACCGGAGCATGCTATGTCGATTATCATACATATCCTTTCATTTTTAGTCACCACAACAATGTCCGGTTTCCGATGTCTGGTCAGGGGATCGCACTGGATCATTGCATCCCACAGGATTTTACAGTTCTCATTTTCGGTGACTCCTTCTGGAGTTTTCTCATAGAACGTCTTTAGGCTGTGATTTCCACATAGCTCCCCATGAATCATTCTTGTCACATTATCATGGCGTCTATTGGATCATTCTTGCCATATTGTCATGGCATCTTTTGTGACGCCATTCTCATGGCGTCACAAAATCATTATTATTATTATTATTATTATTATTATTATTATTATTATTATTATTATTATTATTATTATCATTATTATTATTATTATTATTATTTTATTATTATTATTGTTATATTTTACTTCTCAAAACTCACAATCTTACTTGCTCTACTTAATTCCGTGAGAGTGGACAGCATACTGTTGTGAAACGTCCCATTAGATCTCTTGCCACAAATTAAAAGATTTGATACTTAAGCGTTAAGTATCGTGGAATAATTTTGTTGTTGTTATTATTATTATTATTATTATTATTATTATTATTATTATTATTATTATTATTATTATTATTATTATTATTATTATTGTGTAGCTGCAAACTGAAGATATTCATGCAGTCTACATCTATAAACACATCACTGCATTTAATTTATACAGAATTAACACAAATTCGGTTGATTATCTGATATACGCACGCATGATTCACATAAATTCAATAGTTATGCTTTTGTATTTATAGAAACATATTGGTGATTGTGAGATCTGCACTGGTGACATTCAAATGCTCAGAGACAGCCACCATGTAATTGTAATTTCAAGGACGGAAGACGCAACAAGAAATCGAAGAAGTACATGAAATTTATATTCATTATACTTATGCTGTTTATATAACACAATCTAACGAGAAACGTTATAATGGACAACGAATTTAATATCCAGAAATTACAAATCGGGGTACAAAAGATCTTTATAATAACACACACACACACATATATATATATATATATATATGTATATACTTAGAGAGAAAAAACTGAGAATTAGATACACGTAAATGTATTAAATGTATATATATGTGTGTGTGTACATGTGGATGTGTGTGTGTGCATGTGGATGTGTGTGTGTACATATATAAATATATTCATATATATATATATATATATATATATATATATATATATACATATACACCTACATATATAAGTCTATATGTACATACATGCACATATAATATGCATGTATATATATATGTATGAATATATTTATATATGTACACACACACATACACATGCACACACAATCCGACGTTGAGGAAGTAATTATGCAGTGAAATAATAACAAGTGTGTATAAACATTTGAATAAAAGAGAAACATCATGTGTGTGCGTGTGTGGTGCGCGTGTGTGTTTGTGTCTGTGTGCATTTGTGTGTACGTCTGTATGTGTTTATGTGAGTGTGTGAATGTATCGGTGTGCCTCTGTGTATATATGTGCATCTATATGGGATTTACTGCGTTTATATTACAAAAATTGACGTTGGTAGTCACATTAACAATATGTAACAGAAGCAATTGTAACATGAATAACAAACAATAATCCTGTATAATCGATATATTATATCAATGACACTTACAGTAATGGTTGCCAGAGTATATGTGCCTGCGGGCGCGCGTGTATGTGTGTGTATGTGAGAGAGATAGAGAGAGAGTCGACGGAGTCTGGGCTCCGTGTGAAAGTAGTGTGACGTAATGCATTAGAATTCTAGAAGCCAAGGAAGACGCTAGACAAAAATGAGAGAGAAGAAACTAGATATTCGCCAACAACAATAAGTCGTAAAACAGAGAGAGATACAAAAGCGATGGAATCGTTACGGGCAACAAAGACACCGGCAAGGACAGCTATAAAACCGAAGACAAAGAAATAGCGAATCCGAAAGAAGAAAATACTTAATGTGTTGCCCAGCCAGGCAGAAGAAAATCATGATTGGAAATTGTATAATAAAACTACAACAACAGTAACATCAATAATGGCAGGCAACTGCTTGAAGTAACAAAAACAACAGCAACAGCAATGGAAACAAGCAAAGGCTTGAACAAGATAGAGAAAAGATTTTTAAAAAACACAGAAAATACAATAACATCCAGAAATGTAAGCAACAGCGTTAACACGAACAAGAACATGAAGAACAGGAACGATAGTAATAAGAGTGTGAGAAAGGGCAAAACCTAATAAGTGAATTAGAAAGAAACCCGAGTGGGGAGAAGGGTTAGGGGAAAAAATTGGATAAATGAAATAAAAAAAAACGATAACAACAAACATAATAATAATAATAATAATAATAATAATAATAATAATAATAATAATAATAATAATAATAATAATAATAATAATAAAATTAACGAGGACGATGATGAAATCAAACAATGATGAATATAATATAACAATGACAGTAAGAGGTATTGCTACAACGGCCAGAAGCAGTGGAGGAACAAAAGCATGAACTCTATGCGTTTCCCAAGAAAAGAGAAACAAAATAAATAAATAAATAAATAAATAAATAGGAAATTATCCATCAACACAATTGCGAAGAATATAGAAAAGGAATCGAAATGGACATTGCTTCTTCTATTTGCAGAAGCATAGTTCCAATCCCATTACAGATTCACCAAAAAATTGCAAGCATACAAACATAGCCAATATTAACCTTTATTTATTTTTGTTTGCAGTCTTGTTCTATCTTGATTTGATTGTATGGTGCGTGTGTGCGTGTACGTATGCTTATGTTTTTGCTATGTGCGTATGTTTTTGTGTGTATTTGTGTGTACAAGGGGTGCGTGTGCTTATAGGAGACTGTGTGTGTGAGACTTGTGATTCTTTTCATGTGTGCGTATGTGTATGAGTTTATAGGGGAGTGTGTATGTATGTGTCTCTGAGTGAGCCTTGATATTTGAGTACGTGTATGTATGTCTAGTATGTGTGTGTGTGAGAGTATTTGTGCGTGTGCGTGCGTTTGTGTGTATAGACGGGTGATTATGCGTGTGATGTGTGTGTTGTGGGATTACGTGTGCGCATATAAATGATGGTTTGTATGTGTGTGTGTGTGCGTGTGTGTATAAGAGTATTCTACAGGTGTGTATGTATGAGCGTTTGTCTGTGAGTAAATATTTGTGTATTCCAGTGTGTATCTACATGTATGCATATGTACGTGTTTGAGTCTATATAGGTATGTGAGTATTTGTGTGATTGTGTGTATATGTGCATGTGTGTGCGCGTACGTATGTGTGCATGCATTCATGTGTTTCAATGGATGCACATGTATTACATGCGCACACACGTATGTCTGCATCTTACTCCTCATCTCATTCTACAATGGATGCTACAAACCTGAAGAGATATTCGCAATTACTTTAGGTTCCCCTAGAATTTTAAGTTCACTTCGACGCGTTCCGTGTTTTCCAGTTTAATTTTTTCTTTTCAGCCATTTTTCCTTTTCCTTTTGTTTATCTATTTTATTTCTTTTGTCCGGCAATTCTGGATTGTTGTTCATCTTGGTGTTATTATTATTGCTGTTGCTGTTTTTGATGTTGTTCTTCTTGTTATTCTTTTTCTTGTTTGTGTTGTTGCTGTTTTTCCTCACGTTTTTACATTCGACCATTTTATGATGAACTTGATTATAATTTATTAGAAACATTCAAGAGATATATGTAAGAGTGTATATATACAGAAAGACATAAATATATACATTTTTGTGCACGTATATATATATATATATATATATATATATATATACATACATATACATATGTGTGTATGTGTATGTATGTGTGTAGATATAAGCATGTATGTATATATGTGTATATATATATATATGTATATATATGTATATAAATATATGTATATATTTGTATGTATTTTGAAATATAGCGAGAGACAGAGAGCCAGAGAAAGCGATGGATGTACATGTAACTACTACATATCCCTACCTATGCATATATCTGTATATCTGTATATACCTCCGTACACCTATCCCTCTATCTATTAATTATCTATATATCTATCTAACTATTCATCTACCAATCTGCATCTATATCTGTACATATTTATATATAAATATATGCATACGGATGTGTGTGTATGTATGTATCATCAGTTGAGAAACATAAGTGGATACTCGCGTACTGGAAATATACGTGGAGAAATATACGTGGATACAGCATGGTGGAAATTTCCCGAATTTTGGTAAAAGAAAATAGAGGAAGATCAGTTAATTATGATTTTATACAAAATATTCCGCTTTTAGATTCATACACTTTTGGGAGCGACACTTCAGTTTTTCTAAACACTCTAAAAGAACTCAGAATATTCGTCTTCCAGCCACGCCTTATGCAGTACCCTTGAAGCCAGGATCTTTTAAGCAATTCCTCCTATGTATGTATGCATGCATGTATGTATGTATGTATATAATTGAAAAAACTTACGGAAACTATATTCACAAATAGGGGAAAGGATTCATAATCAAATGCCTGCAAACCTGGAGAACAACATTGCGTAGAAACAATTGTAGTGATTCAAAATAAATGATGTCCAACCGTCTTCCTTGTTGACTCCAAAGTTTTTCAGTGATCAATTCACACACGACAGAAGCCCAAACGCAAATCTGGAAGTACATATAATACTACTACTGAATAGCACATGGTAAACCTGAACGTTGACGAGATTTATATTGTGTTCTGCTACGTTCTTAACAGAATATGCCCCATAACTATATATATATAATAGACATACACACACACAGACTCACATTATATGTATCTATGATATCTGCAGTGTTATCATGATGAGAATTACACTTATAGTGAATAAATAAGTAACGGATATATTTGGTAAATTGATTCGCAAGGTTTTATTTATTTTTTCCTTCTTTCGAATGTACGAATGATGTTATATAATTTTATTACGATATGTCTATATTGAGATGGAAAAATAATAAGAGTTTTTGGTCGGCAAAAGATAAGATACACTAAAAACTGAAGCCTGTATGTGTTAAGGTAAATACACGTCGTGATAGGTTGTTATACCTAGAAAGAAGAAAAGTGGGAAAAATAACGATCCTAGTTTATGATCTCATGTGGTTGCTTTTGTCATAATTTTTTTCTTTCAGTTTTTTTTTTTTGTTTTTATCGTTCCAAGCATCATGCTATATTCACGCTTCCAGTAATTATTCAAATTTATTTTTGTCGATTCAGTGTATCATGATATATTTCACAAGTTATATATATATATATATGCATATTTATAGAAATATATATATATATGTATGTATGTATGTATGTATGAATATGCATATCTATCTATCTATATGCATATATAAACATATATATATATATATATATATATATATATATATATATATATATATATATATATATATATATATATATATATATATATATATATATATATATATATATATGTATATATATATATTTATATATTTGTACATGGTGAGAAATATAGAGTATATATACAAGTATATAGAAAGGGGCACACATAAATAAACATACACACACACACACACACACACATACACACACACACACACATATATATATATATATATATATATATATATATATATATATATATATATATATACACATTTATTTTGAGTTACACTTGAAGGATAAACCGAACAAGCAATTTAAAGTACGATTTTTTTCTTTTCGGTTACTTTCCATGATGTTTGCCATGGAATAGCGGCAACATACAAGTGTTTTTGTTGTTTATCTTCATTCTTATCATAAAAAAATTGTAAGCACACACAAAAACACAAAGTCACACGTAGAAAAACATATATACACACCCCTTCACAAACACAAATGTTTGTGTGTTTGTGTGTGTGTGTGTGTGTGTGTGTGTGTGTGTGTGTGTGTGTGTGTTTATGTGTATTGTCACAGTTGTCTGTAAAACTTGAGGAGGCATGTGATATTAAATGCTTAAACTTCTATAATAAGGAATAATCTTCAGACGGTGACAATGCCTCCGTTCCGAAACAGAATCGAAGTACATGTGTATGTATGCATACTGGTTATTAGCGTAATAATATATATGTTTATATACAATTATATACACCAACAGGGGTGACGGCTGGCAGAAACGTTAGCACGCCGGGCGAAATGCTTAGCAGCATTTCGTCTGTCTTTTCGTTCTGAGTTCAAATTCCGCCGAGGTCGACTTTGCCTTTCATCCTTTCGGGGTCGATAAATTAAGTACCAGTTACGCACTGGGGTCGATGTAATCGACTTAATCCCTTTGTCTGTCCTTGTTTGTCCCCTCTATGTTTAGCCCCTTGTGGGCAATAAAGAAATAAGAAGTTTGCTCCCCAACTACATGGTTCCGCGTTCAGTGCCACCGCGTGGCACCATGAGCAAGTGTCACTTTAACATTGTAAAAACAATTTTTGATATACAATAATAAAAAACTTGAAAACCAGACCCTGTTGTAACTTTATCAACTGATATATATGGTGGTGCGATGTGTGTACGCATATTTATATATCTGTATTATATAAATCTATTTGAAATATAGATGTGTTTCTACGGAAATTCATAGAAACGTAAATATTATTGAGAGAACTCATTCTTTAATTTCTAAATAAAGCATCATTTATCATGGCCATGTCATCCACTCACTCACAAACACAATGGAGTTAAATGCATTAAGGTTGTTTAAGAATAAACCCGTTAAATACTTTGGTACTGCGTTGATCCTAAGTTTCGATGAACGTAACTTCTGATGTCCTTCAGGTTTATTAAGTGTGAATGACGTGATTATAAAGGAGATCTGACATTTCGTAATCCTATTTTTGTCAGAGAGAAAAAATATATTGCGGCCGTTCATGTGTGTTTTAGGATATTTATGTGAATTTGATCTTCATGGTTTGCTGTATTTTCAATAGTATCCTCAATTTTTTTTTGTTTGTCGTTTTAGCCTTTTCAGGGCGGGTAGGGTTGATCATCTATACTTATGTTGATCAACTTTGCATTTGATTTCCATCAAAAGGGCGTCGGTAGCTGTCAGCAATGGTTAGAAATTCTTGCGACTCATTTTGAGTGTTTTGTTTTATCTAATACCCTAAAATTCTAGCAGATTATTGATACCTAAGGATGTGGAACGGTAATTATATAGATTGACTCAATCTTGTTGATCA
>NC_142946.1:1437255-1447255 GCF_046866305.1 Octopus bimaculoides
GCTCTAACTTTTCCTATGGGGAAAACGTTGCGTATGAAACTTTTCTAGATAAAAATAATTCCAATTTGAATATATTTGGAGTATTTTAGCTTTTTGCTGGCAGAATTCAGAAACTGGAACCGGAAACAAAGTGAAGCCAATAGAAAGACCCTATTGCTGTTAGACGGCTTTTCCTTACGGGTTTTGCTGTCTGCCGCTGTCTCATACTATTGAAAGAAGCAATTACGATAATGATGATGATGATGATGATGATGATGATGATGATGATGATGATGATGATGATGATGATGAAGATGATGATGATGATGAGGAGGAGGAGGAGGAGGAGGAGGAGGAGGAGGAGGAGGAGGAGGAGGAGGAGGAGGAGGAGGAGGAGGAGGAGGAGGACAAATGATGATTTGAAAAATGAAATTCGAATACAATGTCTTGCAATTCCAAATGAAATGTTTGGCAATGTTGTCGAATTGGACGTTATCAGCTTTGTTTAGAAAATGAAGGAAGACAGTTTGAACATTTGGGAACACGCAGGAATGAGAGAGAACATTAAATAATTCTAAATCACAATAAATAATCGTTTCTACAACAATTTATTTTCCTGAATTTAATTTAACTTTTTTAGGATTGTATGTATATCAATAAATATCTACTTGAACACAAAATGCATCAGTACTGGGAAGTCAAAGAGTGAGTACATCTTTTTGCGACACCCTGTAAATATATATATATATATATATATATATATATATATATATATATATATACATATATATATATATATATATATATATATATATATATATATATATATATATATATATATATATATATATATATATATATATATATATATATATTACACACACACGTACATAGAAACATAGAAATACATGCACACACACAAAGAAGAGGAGGAGGAGGAGGAGGAGGAGGAGGAGGAGGAGGAGGAGGAGGAGGAGGAGGAGGAGGAGGAGGAGGAGGAGGATGCAGTGATGATACGATAATGACGTTGACGAAATTGTTGATGGTGAAAATTACGATAATGAAAATGATGATGATGATGATGATGATCATAATCATCATTATCATCATCATCATCATCATGGTGGTGGTAGTGGTGGTGATGGTGGTATGATGATGATGCGTTTGGGAAGGGAGTAGTAGTAGAGGAGGAATTTTGGAAGAGGAGAAAAATTGAACGACGAGTCCAAGCACTGTGACTGATTGGGATGAAAATGTGTTCGATGAAATCGATTGCAGAATTTATTAATTGCTACTTACTTTATCGATCGACACCGACTGGAACGAGGAAATAAAAGATTATAACCCCATCAGCCGATGACGATGACGACGATGAACACATCAATAACAACAGCAACAACAACATTGAGAAATGGAGAAATATTTGATCACAGTGTAAACAATAAGACTCAGTGACAGGGAACCAGTTGTAGGATGGTATGGACGGTGCAAAGGAAGGGAGAGCGTGGTGGGGGACGAGAGGGAAATGTGGGGGTGGGGAGGTGGGGGAGGAGGGGAGGAGGAGTAGGAGGGGGGAGGGGAGGAGGAGTGAATAACAAGTAGGAGAAACAGACAAGGAAGAAAAAGAACAAGAAATAAGAGTGAAAAGAAGAGTTATAAGCAGGAGGAGGAGGAGGAAAAGGAGGAGGAGGAGGAAAAGGAGGAGGAGGAGGAGGAGGAGGAAGACGAAGACGAAGAAGAAGAAGAAGAAGAAGAAGAAGAAGAAGAAGAAGAGAATGAAGAAAAGCAAAGTGGAAGAGAATAAAGGAACCCCAGAAAAAGATCAAATATGGTAGTAGGAAGAGCAATACCCACAACAAAAGCAAGTAGTAGTAGTAGTAGTAGTAGTAGTAGTAGTAGTAGTAGTAGTAACTGTGATGCTGGTTAGAGGTGAAGGAGGAGGACGATGAGGTGGTAGAGGTGGAGGTAGAAATAGATGTGAGGTAAGAGAAGGAGATGCGTTAGTAGCAGTTATGAAGATATATACATTTTGAAATTCAATTTATTTAATCATCTCCAACAGAAATGCCAAAATCTGATCGTTCATTATCATTTATGAAAACACGGACACTGTGTACATTACGAGAATATACGAGATTTTGTTGATATACGGTGGACAGCACGGAGAGAGAAACAGCAAGTTGTCATAGTCACGAAGTTTGTAATGGAAGAGAGATTTTAATTAAAGGAGAGAAGAAAGCTTGTAAGGCAGCTGGTTGCCAGAGGAGACAACGGAACTATTTGCGTATTGGAAGAGAAGACAAGAAAATTATAAAGAAATTGATATTAGGAATGTTTGAAGAATGGTTACAGGCTGCAGGCTAAGACCAAACCTTTTGGAATTTGTTAATACATCAAAAAAAGTCAGGGGAAAGAGGGAAAGAGTAAGAGAGAAAGAGGGAGAAAGGGAGAGAGAGAGAGAGAGAGAGAGAGAGAGAGAAAGCGAGAGAGAGAGAGAGAGGGAGAAAGAGAGAGAGAGAGAAAGAGAGAAAGAGTGACTGAATGACGTATAATTTAGGTGAAGTTCCTGTTTTGGTTCTGGAAACAATACGCAACCTAGCGGTAATCATTTCTGACTCCTACAAGGGGAGTTAATTGCAACTAATTAAGAATTAATTGCAGATCATGTATTTAAATTGTCATACAAGTTTTCGAGTCTATTCCCTGCTAGTGATGGCATTTCAAAAGCGGCAGGAGGGCCCCTAGGTGTCATTACTTTAGAGCCATGAAACGGGCTGAAATATTTGTTTAACGGAAGTTCTGCTACAGAATTCCCCTATTGTCCTTTTACCTCCAATCAATTTTCCAGATAAAAATACATCAAAAGGATCCCGCCCTTACTCGCCCGACATCCACAATTGCCAGTTCTGACCCCTTGAATGATTAGATATTTTCCACCAATTTGCAGTATTCATCAACAGAAAATACGAACTATTTCATTGCTGACATGAGAGGTACGCCCTATTGCGGACTTCAAGCCACTGGACACATCATGCTGGTTGCTCCACAACTAAGGGCAGGTTACTACGGGCTGACTTTCCAGCCTTATACATTTACTGTAACCTCCTTAGTATACGTGGACGTGAGTGCGGGCACGTACTCATACACACACGAACATAACTACTTATCTACGATTTTCCTCTCTTCACCGCAAGCCGAAGTCAAATCTTGTTAATGGCCAATGACTCTGTTGCGATTGCGTTACCATACATTAGTCTTGCTCATAGAGAAATATCAGAGGCACGCATATACACGCACTCACACACACCAGAAGTAACCACACGCATTCGCGTTCACACAGATAAACACGTATATATCTGTACACATGCATGTAAACACAGAAATATGCATACTCACGTGTATTCGTCATTCAGACGCCCACACACGCACACACACGCGCGCATCCCAAACGCGTCTTTGCACACATGCACAAACGGTGGAGACTTAATGGAAACGGTTTTGCGCACACGCACACACAGACAACTGTTTCACACGCAACTGAAACACCTAAACGACGCAAGCACTCACACATAGCTATACGCAGCCGCACCCATATTGCGCACTTACACTTTAGCAAACACATATAAACACATAGCAGACACACACACATCACCACGCACAAACTCACATAGCGTTCACACACACACACACACACACATACAACCACACATACACACACACACCCTCGATGGCCATCCATTTGACGTCGCTTGAGTTCATTCCAGCTGCATACAGACAGAGGGGCGCCAACAGCTACGCAATCCAAGAATTTCAGTTTGGGATCTCTTTTTTTCGCAGGATCTGATGTCGCTGGGGTTTAAATTCCATTTCTAACCACAAAAGGTGACACAACTCGACAAAAAGCAACCCAGTTTCCAGTAGCCCTCTGCGGCACCCTGCATCTCTTCGTTCGGCTGTATACACATATGAATCCATCCATCTATCTATCTATCTATCTATCTATCTATCTATCTATCCATCTATCTATCTATCTATCTGTCTGTCTGTCTGACTGACTGTCTGTCTATTTATTATTATTATTATTATTATTATTATTATTATTATTATTATTATTATTATTATTATTATTATTGTTATTATTATTACTTAGATATTTCCTTTCAGCTTCAGTATATATATACACGTATGTATATATGTATATATGTTATATGTTTATATACACACATGTATATTTAGTAGAAAAAGCAGAACTAAAACTCAATGCGTGAGTGTATATGCGTAGTTATTTTATTACATTTAGCAGTCAAAAAGTCAAATAAGTGAGTTTCATACCTGTCACCTATCAAATTTGATAATAAGAGAAAAATTTAAAATACACTCTTGTTCCCTCTCCCACAGTAGTTCAGACACACGCGTGTATATATACATATATATACACTCTTTCTAAATTACGTACCAACAAGGAGACCAACATGGTAATTATATGGAATTTTTTCTTTAAAAATCGCCATTGTTATATACGAAGTAAAGTAACATGACATCAGTTGCACTTCTTGTAATATCAGCGTACGTTGATAATGCACGTGTTGGTGGCAGCTATATTTATTATATTTCTATTATATTATTTTTATATTTGTCTTATTTCTGTATTTGTCTTTTCTTTCTAAACCATGATATCATTTTTCTTGTATATTTTGGTTCTTAACATGTTTTGACTCTAATTAAACCGCGTTCAGACATAACGTAGAAACATGAAAATTATTTTGATATTGATTATTATTATTATTATTATTATTATTATTATTATTATTATTATTATTATTATTATTATTATCATTATTATTATTTTATTTTTATTATTATTATTTTATTTTTATTCTTGTTGTCATTTTAATATTTCATTTCAGTTTCATTCTCTTTACAACACATTTTCAACACTGTAAAAGTATTTCATATTTCAACTCTGGTAAAATCTTATTTTTATCTCAGATATTATACATTATTTGCAAGTATCAATTTGCTTTAGTTTGCAAAAATCTTGACATGTATAAATCTTTTCGACATGTTTGTTTACACCATGTTGTCTTTTCCTATATTTTTTCTTAATAATATTTTTTATGACTTTTTTTTTCCAAAGTCAAACTTGCTTTGATATTACATTAGTTTCTAGAACTCCATCTTTATAGCACCGAGTTTTTCAGATTCAACAATGTTTTTTTTTTTTATATTAATTTAATTCTAAACTTTGTTTGATCAGATTATTGATATTATATTTTAGTTTTATATACTTGAATTTTTAAAATATTATGTTTATAGATTTAAGTTTATTTCATTTTTATTCAGTCATCCAATGTCAAGAATGAAAGCATAACACTCGGGATTTCAAATAATTCTAGACAAAATACCATTGCCAGTGGTAAGAACAAACGTAGAGGCAATAGTGTCTGAAGAATGCCCTCATTTACCATTTATACATAGGAATTGCATATACTTCGCTTTCGGTTCAAAGAGCTAGCGTTTGTTTTTCTGAGGTTTCGTAATGTCTTATCTGGTAAAACGAATCAAGAACAATCTCTTGAACAGTTTGATCAATCATCAACGAGACGTATTAAATACTGATAAATCTTTTTTTTTTTTAAATCACTGAAAATATTAAGCTTAAAGGGGAGTCTGGGAAGTCATTTGTGTTCATTTATAGATAACAATAGAAGTGTCCAAACAAGTTTTAGTAAATAAATATGGTCTATTAAAGACAGAAACAAAGACTGTACTATCAGTTGGGAATTAATTTGCATTACAAAACCATTTAGACCTGGAGTGTAATAAGTGTGACCCATGTTTAGAAGAATTTTAACAATTTGTACATCTACGAGCAATGTAATAAATTCTAGACAGGAACAAGCTTTAAGATGATTGTACATGACAAAATTCACATTTGCTCAATATAACTGAGTAATAAACATTTAAGCAACAGAATGCTTTAAAATAACGGGCTATAAGTGATTATCGAATCTAAACTTGAATTGAAGATGTTTCGTGTCTAACTTAACGAACCACTCTTCATCATAAAATGCAGAGCAGATAAACGAGAGACTTTTCTTCGGATAGAATCTTGTATTTCTATTACGATTCTCTTTTTGACTCGACATTTAATGAGGTACTGACTTCCGAGACCCGTTGCAAAATTACTGAACCATAGTTTCTTCTCATTCACACTTGAAACGCAAACATTGACATATTTCGTTTCCCCTCAGGAACCATTGTATCTATATTTCTATGGTTAGTTGGTAGAATGAATTTTGTTTTTACCAAGACCAAGCTCTGTTATGTAATCCTTTATATTTGAAAGTCTCGAAAGACATTGGGCATTCCTTGTTGGAAAATGTGGGCTGCAATTTCTAGTAGGTCAAACACACTTATAGAGAGCTCTCACTGGTTTCAAGCCTACTATTTTAGACTTTATACTCGGGTGGTTAAACCATTTTCGATAAGCCATGATCCTCAACTTTTATGTAGAAACTTGTAAATATTTCCAAGATTTTATATCTAATATTATTTTTTGTTTCTTAGTGGATGCCATCTACAGAGAAACATATGAAAATCTATATAAGCTGTTTCACATGCACAAATGAGATTTCCATAGGAGATTGGTGATGTATGAATACAGAGAACATCAAACGGTACAACAACATACATATTTCACAAATATCGGAAGATCATTCTAAACGTAGATTCCCCAATACACAGACTCTTGGGGAATAACTAATCAAAGAAAATCATTATAACATATTTGACATAATCTAAATACTGAGTATTGATGTCCAGCATATATTATATCGACTGTATATTTTCTATATGTTCGATTTTTACAGCCAACTTTATGTGAAACTACAGAGTAACATTTAAGAAGATGAGCTGCCCGTGGTTTGTTTCATGCCCTCAGTGCTATGCTCTAAATACACACATACACACATATACAGGTCATATTTTGTGTAGTAAAATATATCATGGATAGCGGCTATCGTTATTGCATACCCTTGTAAACTTGTGACATAAAAGCGATTTACGCTCACTTTTATCCTCTTTATGCTGACGTCAAACGAGAATAACCAATCACACGGGCCAATGAAGGAAGCGCTACAGGCTTACTGGAACTGTTATGAATTAAGTCAATGATGGAATCTGTAAATGGTCGCCGACACAGCTAGAAACACTAGCTTTTACTATTAACATTAATTGATTAATGCTATCCATAGATTACATTATGTCGGGGGAAAATTAAGACAGGTCCTTTGATCGTACGTTTATTCAACTTTAGGTGACTTGGAATAAATAACAGAATCACCTGATAAAAATAACCAGTAAATGTCCCTCAAATATCCTACAGTTTTAGAAAAAAGATGCAGTTATATGAAATAATGCAGGTTGTGAAATGATCGGAAACATTTGCAACGGGAGCGTATTTAAACACGTTTTAGAAAGCTGACCTGGCACAAGTTAAGGGTTTCTGGGTGAGAATTTAATCAGACAATCCTATTGATTTGTGTTATTACTATGCTCCCAGCAGTGAGCGGACAGAATGGTCAGCACGCCGCGTGAAATGCTTAGCGGCATTTCGTCCGTCTTTACGTTCTGAGTTCAAATTACGTTACGGTCGAGCTTGCCTTTCTTCTTTTTCGGGGTCGATAGAATAAGTACCAGCTATTCACTGGGATCGATGTGATCACCTTAAGTGATTCTAATATCAGATCGCACTGTATGGCGGTGAGCTTGCATGCCGGACAAAATGCATAGCAACATTTCGTCCGTCTTTACGCTCTGAGTTAAAATTTCGCTGAGGTTGATCTTACCTTTCATTCTTTCAAGGTCGATAAAAAAATTACACGCTGAGCATTGGGGTCCTCCACCGAAATTGCAGCCCTTTTGACAACATTTGAAACTAATGTCAAACAATACTAATATGATGGAATGGTTGAGGTTGGAATGTCCTTTATTAGTGTTGACCTGCAGTAAAACAAAAGAAAATGTAATATAAAATGTAATGTAAAACAAAAGAAAAAGTAATATTTAGAGTTGGCACGAAACTTTGTTCTTATAATCTACAAAAGAATCTTCTGCAATTGTTTCCAACTTTCTTGGCCTCCGAGACTGGTGGGGGGGGCAATGAAATGAGGACGAATCCATTTGTCATATACTACTGCACAAAGAAGCAGAACAGAAATATATAGAATTATCATCACCTTGTCTGAGTCTTGACAACCCAGGTGACAACCCAGGTGACAACCCAGGTGACAACCCAGGTGACAACCCAGGTGACAACCCAGGTGACAACCCAGGTGACAACCCAGGTGACAACCTGAAAGGCACTGAAGACCCAGCTGGTGACATTGAATTGAATATCGGATTGCCTACCATTCAAAATCTTTGTAATCTTCCGTAACTTTATTTCCCTCTCAGGCTGGAGTCAGATTGAAAATATGCTAGAAAATCCATTACGCTACCGTGCTCTGGCATCGAAACTGGAACCATTTGATTGTGAAACTAGTTTCTTTAGCACTCGTCTCTGCTTGCGATCATATCACGCTATCTATCAACAGTTAATGTATTTCGGTGAAAATCTTGACCTTCTTAACCTTTCTTCTTCTTCTTCTCTAACCTCTCAACTCTATTACAGTGCTGCCGAGCGGAGCCGAATCACTTTATCTCGTGTTAATGCTAATCCGTAAATTCAAATGGTTCCCAAGCAGAAAGTAATTGATACGAAATTAATGTCTGTCTTATAATTCTTAGAATCGGTTATTGTTTGTGTTATCATAAAAATGAAACAAGTGGCAATATTCTCAAGAAACAAAAAGACGATGTTGTCACGGATGGAAGTCATTTGATCATAGGTCTATTTAATGAAGGCAAACATAAAGCTGCAGAAACCCTCCAGCCACACACAGGACTCGCTAACGACAATAACAACAGCAGCAACAACAACAGCAAAAACAACAGCAGCAGCAGCAGCAGCTAGCTAGAAAGAGCAACGAGCTAAAAGAAAGCCTCTACCGCACCACATTAAACCGTGTTTAAGCTCATCCCACCACAGGTTTGTTGGAAAGAAATAGCAGCCAAATCTTCCTCAAACAAATACGTTAACATGGTTGAAATATTGAAAGAACACGATGAAATATATAGTTATAGCGGAATGGGTGACGGTCACGGTTGGATGTCTACGATCATAATGCTATACCATCATAGGCTGCTGTTGGATTCAACAACAACCAGAAATAACGGCCAATTTTCCGTTAGGGAAAGCTACATTAGATTATGTAGTCCAAGATACACAGGTCCAATTTGCTTGAAATTATATGGCGTTTGATTAATAAGCTTGCAGTATTTAACTGTCGTTTAGTCTCAAGTCACATCTGACGGTTACAAGGTCTTAGGCTCCACATTTCAAGCGCGACACTTCCACTTTTTTTTGTGTACGAAGACACAAACATACAGACATAGATATGTATATATACATACAGATGTGTGTGTTTTTGTGTGGTGGTGGTGGTGGTGATGGTGGTTGTGGTGGTGGGGAGGGTGCCACTTTCAGCTAAAAGTTTTATCATATTTCAAGCTTTAAACTTAGATTACTCTCTCAAATGTAATATTTATTCCCATTGTCTTGAATTAATCGTGCATTTATCGTGTAGCGTCAAGATTTTGATGCTGTGATTGTTTCTTTTCAAAATGGCATTATCGGACAGGTGTGAGAGGCTGATCTGGATTGGGAAGCATCAGATGAGCATCATAGCGAAATATAATTTGAAAATTGATAAGATTCTAATTAACTACAAATTATTAGCGATACACAACCGTACCACCGTAAAGGTTTCTGTCACTGGGGATTGCAGGTCGGGTCTTTTAGTTGGTTTGCGAATATTTCATATTATAATTCTAACTTGAACGCAAACAGCATCGAAACTTTATTGAATGACTAGCTGAAATTAGTTCAGAACGTTTAAGAAACAATACGGTGGGCATC